>NW_006159731.1:4798340-4811579 GCF_000334495.1 Tupaia belangeri chinensis
CTCTCAAAAAAAAAAAAAAAAAAAAGCTGATGGCCAGTCTTGTTCAAAGGGTTTTGACTTTAGCAATATCAGCATGATTTCATAAAATGCATAGTCAGCCTACTTTGTGAAGTCAATATGAAGATTACAACAAGAAACCTCTTTGGAGAAATAATCTCTGGGTAAAAAAACTATCTTCCAATGCATTAAATGCTTAGAGAAATCATTTTAGTAGCTGTTTCTTGAGGATGCCTGCTAATTAAAAAATGAAAGTTCTGGGAAGGAACTGGATAGAGAGGACTATTTCATTTGAATTGGTTGACTTCTCCAATGTGTAAGGACAATTTATGACTTAAAAGTGTATGGAAGAACATGACGATGGTGAAGACCCTTTCGAAATCCAGGCCTACTCATATAGATCTTTTTTTCTGAAGGCAGAAGAGTCTCTGCTATGTCCTCTTTCCCATTGCATGGAACCTAGATGGTATGTGTTGACAGAATCCTGGAGACTCATGAGCCCACCAACTCTTGATATAGTCCACAGAAAATGGAATTTCTTTATTTTTATTAATTGGTAAATTTTCAGAGTCAATATTGCAGAAGAAACATGTTAGGAATCATTTACATGAAATTAGATTTAGAAATGAAAAAGAAACAGAACTTTGCTCTATACTTGTTACCAATGGACTCCTCTGAGAACTTTTACTAGAAGTAAACAGGGGTGTTCAAAATTTTGTATAATTTAGTTTAAGAGCCATTTGTACTGAGAGAATCTTGGCAAGGAGTAGGAACTAGGGACTCGGACTCAAATTTGTTTTTTTAAGAAAAGAAACAGTCTTGCATGCTAAGAGAACAGCAAACTTAACACTGTTCCATCTTTTGGTCACATCTGTGCTGCAGATTTGGTTGTCACTGGAGTGACTGCATTTCCTAGTCCTAGATCCAGGAAAACATGGTCCTAAGTTATTACGGTTTATAAATATGACCTAGGTAAATGCACACATATGTGTCTGGACGCTAGCATGGATCCTCTTACATTGCCTCCTTATAATGGTGGCACAGTTCTAACATGGGCTAGACTTTGTAGGCTGTTCTATGGAGGTTCAACAAATGACTAAAATTCAGAAGTTATTGTAAAATAGTTGTCATTAGACCCAAAAGTTAAGCACTTAGAAAAATGTGTATTTGTGTATTTTAATTTGAAGACCCTAATTATTGATGTGTATGTTTTAGTTTGTTATAGTTTACTGCTATTTGCCATCTAGTCAGCTTGTCAATAGTTCTGGGGCATGTGCAGCTGATAGACTTGTTAGGTTAGCATTCATGTAACAGTAGTGGTCTTTTTAGCATGTGGTATGAAATTTGAGTCTTCTACTGAAAGCTCTCAGAGATGGTTCTCAGTGTGTTTTATCTTAGAACTAAGCTACTGTACTTCCAACCATGAATCTTCAGGATGGAGCATGCCTCATGCTCAAATAGAAACTATTCCTTTGATTATATATTAAAACATTTTAAGTCCAGACATTTAGCTTCTCTTCCATCAGTCTCTAAGAAACTAAATACCATGTCCTTGACCATCTTGAAAATGTTGCATAGTAACTTAAAAAATGTTCTCCAAGGTTAGAGAACTTGACTTTCTGAGCTGGTACTCCTACTTACAAGTTGTCTGTTTTCTCATTTGCAGTAAGTAACATTTAATGACATCTACAACCTAAGGATATTTTGTAGAGCCAGTAAAGTGCTTCTCACAGTGCTTGGTACCTGATAAAAACTCAGTAAACCTAAGTGATCCCTTTTACAACTAAAACAATTATTATTATACTACAGAAAAAGCTTCAGCAATCTCTTCATCTATTTACTCTAAAAATGTGGTCAGGTCTGCTGAGGTACTGGTAAATGTTTAGCTTCATGTAAGTTGTAATGTTATGTGCATCTCAGCTACAGGGAAAGAAGCCAGATGTAGCCATAAATTTCACTTGGGCTTTATTTTTTTTTTTTAAGCATAATGATATGAGAAAGCTAAGTCAAATAAAGAGCATTATGAAATCAGCACCATTTTAATATCACATTAGTAATTACATGGGATTATAGTAGAGTGATTTCTAAATGACTTACTCTATCACCCAAACCAGAGCGTTTTGTACACACATATGCAAGCATACACTTGCACATGAATGTGTAACATCCAGTTATTGATTTAAGAACAAAGACTCCCTGAAGGAGTTTCAAAAACTCTGCTATGTCCCAGCGTGCCACTCTATATTTTACGTCCATTTCTGAGTCAGCAGAAACGTGTGGAGAATCATATAAAGTCTGATAACTCCCCTGCTAGTCCATGAAGTCAGAAGCCACACACAGGGGTGGTATGAGTTACTTATCCTATCCTAAGTCTGGAACATATCATTACCACAAAATTCATTGCCTGTGCAATCATCAAGGCTGATGGTAATATAAGAATAGTTGGGGCATGAAACCACAGTAAATTTTCAGGATTGTCTAGTACATAGTGGATCAGACTGGGTATTGCCTTTTGATCTCTGGGGAAGCAATATCATTACTGTATGCTGGGCAGCAGGCCACTAACTTGGAGGCTGACAGTTGTAATTATTCCTTTGTCACTAGCCTATGGTATAATCTGCAGCTAATCACTTGGCTTCTTTATATGGAGTTGAGCATCCACTCAGAGGCCTGTCTATGTGATTGTAAATAGTCTTTAGAACAAGCCTTAAGGTAGACTAGGGAACCTCATTCCAAAGTCTGGCAAGGGCCAAATCAATAAACCACTCCAATAGAGGGAACAGGAGATCTAGTCTCACCTTGCCTACCAAAATGCTATTGGAGGAGAGGTCCCATGGAGTGGTATTTCTGCAAATTCATCTAGTTACTACAGCTCCTGCAACCCCTTTCAGTGACTCTTGGGGGAATGAGCAATAACGTCCATCAGTCTAATATAATAGTAAAGAACCTGGGCTTTGGAGACAGATGGTCACATGTTTGGATCCCACCACTGCCATTTTCCATTGTCTGACTTTGGGCAAATCACTTAACCTGTTCCACACTGTCTGCTTATTTATAAAAGTGGAAAAAATAGTGATGGCTCTTTTTCATGTTATGATTTTGTAGAGTATGCAAATTATTTGGCATATCGTTTAGTTCATAGTTAGCTGTCAGTAAATGTAAGCTAATGCCATTTTTATGCATTTAAGATGGATAGGGTAGTTACCATTTTAGACTGTGAAACTATAGCCCAGATCTCAAAGACATTAACCCAGGGTTTCTGAGGATTATCTTCCACAAAGAGTCTAGGATCCCAGGAAAAGACCAAGACTTTTAGGATAGTAGATGATCAGTTAATTCCATATTCTGAGGTATTGTATGCATCTTTAAACCTGAAATAACTTAATCATATTTATTCCCAAAGGTTGGTGTAAAATTTAAGTGAGATAGAGTATACGGTGTGCCAAATACACAGGTTGGCATGTAATAGACACTCAACAACAAGTTTTCCTTTGCTTTTTATTTCTAGAACGCACTGGCCTTAGACCTGTGTGGCTTGGGTTCATCTCAGGGCAGCTGATATCACTGTGGGAGCTGACACTATCTGCAATGGTTCACAGATGCCTGGGCCTACAGTGAATGTCACTTGGACGACTGCAGGAATATTGGATTGGTCACAAGACTGATTTGGAAAGTGGGATCCTATGACTGGGAGGCAGTGTGACATAACAGAAAGAGCCTAGAGAAAACTACTCAAAAATATTGAGTTCTAACCTGACCTAATCTCATCACTCACTGTCCTTGTGACCTGAATGTTTTACCAATAATCTCTTAACTTTTGTTTTATCATTCTTCAAGTGGAAAGGATACTCTGTGCTGTAGAATCTATGGTCAAAATACAAAATCAAAATGTGATAGAGTTGCTTAGGTCTGACTCTGTGGTGTGGCGGTAACGCACTGCTCAAAAGAAGCCAGAACCCACACGGCAACCACCATTTGAATCCTGACACATGCAGGCCATGTTTTCAAGTGCTCAAGATTTCATGGGCTGGAGAACCGAAGGAAAGGGATTGTGGTATGATCAGACCCTGTGGAGGATGTTCCTCTCTCTCTCTTCCACACCCAGGTGTGTGCAACCACATTTTGTGATGAATAAAGAAAAAGATGTGGCTTAGTGAGAGTACTTTAAAGCTAAGAAAGCTTATAGATAAATGAAAGAGGTGCAGGGGAGGAAGAATATTGAAATGAACCAGGAGTCCATTAAATAGGAAAAAGTTAGATCTCCACTGGGTTTCCTAAAATGGTCATGACTAATATCAAACTCACCTTTGCTTCTCCTGCAAAGTCTGCTTACACTTCTCATATGAGATTTAGATAGCAGATCAGCTCAAATGCTATGAGGCCTTCCGATCTGACCATTGTCCCATAGCACTGGAAGCAATTGCTAAAATCTCTAGACATCTATAATCCCTTATATATATTACTGTTGTCCAATTGAAATATAATGTGAGTCACTTATGTAATGTTATGTTTTTTAGTAGCCACATTAATATGTTAAAAAAATGGTTTGAGTAATTTTAATATTTTACTCAATTAAATGTATTAAATATGCTATATAATTTTAGATATTAAACATCTTATTTATCTTGAACATTATAGTTTCAACATGTAATCAATATAAAGTTATTAATGAACTATTTTACATTGCTTTTGCATTATATTGCCAACTAAATAAAGTGTATATTTATTGGTTCTCAATTTGGATAAGCCATATATATATTTTTTAATTGCCAGAGACCATAAGCACTTGCCAGTGGGAGGCGAAGTGACAGAGAGGGAGAGTGAGAAAGCATTCTCCCAGTGGAGCATAGTCATGTCACAATTCCTTCTCTATTTCCTTATCCTGTTGGGATTTGGGCTTGTACACATACATACACACACACACACGCACACATGCCTGGAGTGTTTTGTTTTAGCTTTTTCTAAATTTGTTATAGGGTGTATGCACTTGCTAGAGAAACAAAAGAGAATGTGAGAAATACCCCTGTATGGCGGGGATGGTTATGCTGCAATCCCTCTATTCCATTCCCTCTCGTGGGATCTTGGTCATTATGTTTTTCAAACCACTGGGGCTGAGACTCAAACAGCAGTCAGCCATGTGGAATCCAGCTTCCTCAACCACTAGGCTGTAGGCCCTGGATAAGCCAAATTTCAAGGGCTCAATGGCCATTTGTGACTGTTAGCTACTGTATCAGCCAGCACAGATTTACACCTTCCATGTGGCGCTGAGGTATGCCTTCAAATACTTGTATTTTAATTATTTATGTAAATTCCACAGATGTATTATTAGACTGCGAACTCTTTGAGGACATAATCCCTGCATGGTTTGCTTTGTTTCCTTTTATGTTGAATTACAACATTTTGCATATAATAGACAGCTAGTTGATTGAATGAATCTATTAACAAAGTAACAAATGAATGAATACTTTGAATAAATGAATAAAAGAAATTAAAAACCCTGAATAGCCAGATTTTTTTCTTTTTTTCAATCTGAAAAGCTGGAAACCTGCTACTAACCAAAATATCACTTTTGTTATTATATTCCCATGATAGCTTAGTAATGGACTTCTACTACTCCATTTAACCAACCCTAATCAAATACTCACTATAAATAATGTGCTATGTGCTACAGGGTACATCATATTGAATGAAGACAATTGTTCTAAGTAACTTCATTTTCAGTGGTTCCCTAATTTAGGGATAAATGACCATTTTCTGTGTGTCAGCCTTCGCAAGGGAGATATACCTTCACATATTCTTCAGTAATCTAGAATCTTGCATACTCGAAGA
The DNA here is from genome assembly GCF_000334495.1 of Tupaia belangeri chinensis. NCBI lineage: Eukaryota > Metazoa > Chordata > Mammalia > Scandentia > Tupaiidae > Tupaia > Tupaia belangeri. The sequence goes on from NW_006159731.1 coordinate 4,804,167, forward strand.
GTTAAGTGTTTGCCTCTTAAATTGGTTAAGTTTGTTAGAAATTTTCCATTTTTAGCTATGTCAAAGAACTTTCATAAAAGATGTGTTTTTTTCCCTTCTATCTCCCATCATTTTAGAGATGAACAAAATGAGGGAGTATTTTTAAATTTCCATTACTAATTTGCGATAAATTATGCCTAAGAGATTTAAGAGCTTAATATTATTTTGGGCTTAGGGGAAAAAATTGACACTAAATGCTATAAATATATTAAGGACCAATCCAATTGAATGGTTTGGGCATGGACATTCCCTAGGGGAGTTTCAGAATCTGTATTTTGACCTTGAGTACTTGATTATGTCTTTGGATCTTTAGTCAGTAGAAAATGTTTGCTTGTCTGATGTCTTTACTGAATTGAGAGTTCTTTAAGGGTCAGAAGTACCTATCTACGTACTTACCTGTCTATTATCTAGTCAATGGTGCACCTCGCACAATTTTTGGCACATATTGGGAATTCCACAAATGTCTGTTGACAGAATAATGCAAAGACTAATCCATGATGATTTTCATTTGTGATTCACATATGAATCCTCTGAGATTAGTAGTCTGTATTTGCCAGATGAAGACAAAATGTGAATGAGTAGGGTTGTGAACTCTCTAACATCCTCTTATTCACTGACTAACCATGTGCACAGATTTGTGGTGTACTTTCCTATCATGTTTTTATTTCCTCACACCTTTTCCTTTTCATCTGACTCACATGGTTACAACCCTCACATATTAGTCATTTCGAAACCACAGTACTCTGAATCATTGATGGGTCCCAGGATACAATGAAATATTATCCACTAGGAAATGAGAGCACTTCTAGGAAAAAAAATCTCAGAGCCACGTGCCTTTTTGATAAGGTTCCAGGCTAGCAACCTGGGCCCATCGATAGCAAAGTACTAAAATCCATCTTGATTATGCCCGTAGGTAACTGAAGAGGCACAAGGGTGGTTTGAAAACTGGCTGAATTTCTCAAGGCTATTCTTGGAGGGTGAATGTGTGGCCTTCTAAACATATTTCAACCACCTGTGATTTTTATAATCAAAGAGTACATGACTGAGATATGAGTTCTTACATAGCAAGTCTGTAATGGACATCAAACTGTTTTCCTTTTTCTGCTCCAGATTTATTTGAATGTCATTAGATCTGAACCTTCCATGGTTTGTTTCTAGACATAAACTTGGTTGTCAAAGACTCTTAGGCTAGAAGCCTTTAATCTTTCTATCTAACCATCTTAACATGGGTTATGTTTGTTTTTATAAACATACTAGTAAAAGATTTGAAGCTGCTTGGGCTCTGTGAGAAACAAATATGCTGACTGAATAACTGGGTTATTGGAAGGCTCGAGAGTGGGAGTTTTACTGGTTATGAAACCAAAGGCCATGTAGTCTCAGTTGGTATTTGAGTGTATTTGCTGCTTACGGATGAGGGAAGTTACACATTTGATCAATCTGGAACTTTAAGGCATTCAACATCTTTCCTGTTATTACTTACTATCATTATCTCAGTACTTCTGTTTTCTACAGTTAAAAATTGCTTTTAATTTTTATTTTCCATTTTAAAAGTATGCAGTAGATTAGTCAATTCTTTGGAAACATTTATGGTTTTTTTTTTTTCTGGGATTATGAAAACTTCCAGGATTTCAACTTCCTCTTGAACCAATTTGGTAAAATGGCATATGAGACCATAGTACTATGAAGTGGGACCCCTAAATTATAATCAAAATAATGGTATAACTTTGCCTTGCTTACTCTCATCTAAGCTTGTTCTATGGTCTAGTTCTTCCCCACTCTTGGTCTCATATTTTTCTCACTGAGTCCTAGAAATCTTGTCCTATTCCGTTATAAGAGGCTTCATTGAGGTTTCATTGACAAGTGAATATGTCATTCCAGCAGTAATCTGGTACTCGTTTCCTGTGGTTGAGGCTTTTGTTTAAATCAAACCTTGCCTTGGAGTTGCTTCTTGCCTTGGTGGGTCGGGGAGGGGTAGGCTTTCCAGAGATCCTGAGGGCACTTCTCTAGACTAAGGCAGAGCCTTAGCCTCAACTGCTCACATGACCTCCCATGGACATATATCCCAAATATGTTTCCATTAAGGTTTCTTGCCCCCATAGATAACTCTCTTAGGTGGCTTATAGGTTGAATCATGTCCTCCAGAAAGATACATTGAAGTCCTACATTTTGGTACTTGTGAATCTGACCTTTTATGGAAATAAGCTCTTTGTAAATCTAATTCACTTAAGATGAGGTCATAAGGGTGAACCCTAATCCAAAATGATTCATGTCTTTATAAGAAGAGAGAACAGAAATACACGAAGAAAACACCATGTGCTAACAGAGGCAGAGATTGAGGTAATGCTATAAACCAAGAAATCTCAGGGATTGCTGGGAATACCAGAAGCTAATTTGAACTCAGGAAGATCCTCCCCTGGAGCAGTTAAGAGGGAGTAGAGTATGGCCCTACTGAAACCTGACTTTGGACTTGGAACTTTCAGATTAGTAAGAGAATAAATATCCCGGCAGCTCCATGGTGCAGCATAATGCATTATACAAGAGATGTTGAATCTCACATGGTGATTGTAGTTCAACTCCCCAGCATGGTCAGACTGAAGCACATCAGTCACACAAGTGCCAAAGATCTGATGGGCTGGAGAACTAGAGGAAGGGGATTGTGCATGACTAGATTCTATAGAGGTGCTCCTTTCTCTCTCTTATGTACGTGTGACCTACCACAAAAAAGGGGCAAAAAAAGAATAACTATCTCTTGCTTTAAGTCACTGAAGTTTGTGGCAAGTGCTTTGTTACAACAGCCCACAACAGCCCTGGAAGACAAACACAGTTTCCCTTTACACTACAGAGGTACATAATGTCTATTGACAGCCATTACCAGCAGCTAGAAAGAGGACAGGAAGCAGTCTATCAAGAAACTCAGGGGAAGCAAGGCCAGGCTGACACCTTGGTTTCAGATCATTTGTCTCCAGAGAGAATACATTTCTGTTGTTTGAAGCAACTGGTTTGTCATACTTTGAAACAGTAGCTCTACAAGTCTAATACTGATAGAATCCCTCTATCATGACATTCCCACTGCAGATTTCTTATTTGGTCTCCAGGAATTATGTGCCTTTATTTAGTCACTAGTGAGAAAGCAATCACTTTGAGCTTTGCATCTGGGGTCTGTTTTCTGGGGTGAGCTGGGTAGCAGACTTCTGTGTGTCCCAGACTGCAAGAGACGTGCTTTTCCCATGAAGGCAGGGGAAGGAACTGACAGTGAGCCAATACTCTCCCATTTTCACCAACTTCAGGCCTTCCCAATTGTCTCCTTGGTACCAGGCTGTGGATAAGAAATCTCTGCCGCAGGATTTCCATAGGTCAGTCAGCACCTCATTTTGGAGATTAGGGAATATTACAACTGTTGTTTCTGTTTCTGCCTTTTGGAGCCTCTGCCAAAACGAAAAAAAATTGTCCCATTTTAACATTCTGATTTAAGCCTAAATTAATTTCTGTCAGGTTTTCAAGTTATTGGTATTAAGTTGGACAGGGCATTTACAATTTTTAAATTTAAAAAAATCTCCTATGTTTTCAATTATATTCTTTCTTACTCCTTTTTTTTCTCTACTTAAAACTTTTTAAATTTAAATAATTATTTTATTTAACTTTATTTTTGTTTTTCATTTGACCAGACAGGGACAGAATAGGAGAGGACCGAGGGCAGGGGCGTGGGTTGGGGAAGCGAGAAAGCAAGCCACCAGGTCTGGGACTTGAACCAGGGTTGGCTATGTGGGAGTCCAACACCCTTACCTGCTGGCCCCTCTCTTTCTCATTCTCACATTGCTTAAAACTGTTTTCTGTTATTTTTTCTCATTTGTACTTGCCAACCTTCATTTGCTATACTACATTAGTCTTTTTTTTTTTTTTTTTTTTTTAAGAGAGATTTTTGCTATAGGGCACATGTGCTTGCAGGGAGACAGAGAGATAGAAAGTGGGGGATGGCCATGCCATAATCCCTTTTTCTCCAATCTCCTCTCAGGATTTTGGGCACGCATGCCCATATGGGCATGCCCATATGCCCAGCATGAGTTTTAAGCTGCTAGGTCCAGGACTCCAACTATAGTCAACTATGTGGGAGTTCAGCAACACAACCATTCCACCATCTGCTAGTCTCCTGCATTAGTATTTTTTAAAGAGTCAGCTTTCTATTTATTGATAATTCTACCAATATATTTGTTATTGGCAATTTCCCTTTTTGTGGTTCAATTTTTATTCATTGCTATCTCTTTCTTTTAACTAATTTTGTTGCTTAATTTCTAGAGTTGGAAGTTTATTTAGTCCTTATGAAAAAGTGTCCTTATGAAAAAGTTTCTCATAAGTGCACCTTTGCTTCTTGGCACATGGCAGGCATGCCCACCCAATTCATCTGGCCTGCCTTTCCTTCTTTTCTACTTCCTCAGAGGATCTTGCATTTGCTTAGGAGTTTATCCTAGCACTCAAATATGTATTGTCTGATGGTCCTTGTGTACATTATTTTTAACTTCTTCTTTTTAATCCAAAAGTTATCTAGAACTTTTGCTGCTTTGGAACTGCAGCTGGGCTTTGATTTTACCTTTTGGGTTGCTGACTTTTTAATGTTAACTCTGGACTTTAATTGGACTTTACTTCATTGGACTTCAATAATATCTTGTTAGAGTTTAGTTAAAATCATCTGTATGACTTCTGCTTTGAAAATTTATCATCTTTTTTTTTCTTTATCCATGATAGAGTGGATTCATGAGAGAGAGAGAGAGAGGGAGAGAAAGAAGTGATGAGCATCCTCCACAGGTCATGCTGCGATCCTCTTCCTTCAGTCATCCATGTCAAATCATGGACACTTACATGTGCCTGGCATGTTTCAGGCTGACTAGGTTGGGGATTTGAACTGGAGTCACCATGTGGAATCCAGCTTCTCTTGAGTAGCGCTCAATATCTGTGCCACAGAATCAGCCCCTGTAGTCTTTTTTGTTTTTTTAATTTCTTAATGAATAATGAATTTGTGACTGCTTTATGTATTTGAAAAGATGGGACCAGCAGTTAGTGTAATGGCTATGTCACTGGACTCTCATGTAGTCAACCTGGTGGCTTAAACTCATGCTGGATATGTGTGCGTGCGTGCCCAAGATCTCGAGAGGAGAACGGAGGAGAAGGGATTGTGGCGTGGCCAACCCCCTTCGGGGGAGGTGATTTCTAGCTTTCTGTGTCTCTATCTCTCTCTGTCTTTCTGGCAAGTGCATGCACCCTATAGCAAAAAAAAAAAAAAAAGAAAGAAAAAAAAGAATATGTATTCTGTCTGTTGGAGGCAAAGTCTTGCAACAGTTTACATAATGAGCACTTTAATTATGCATTACAAATCATCTAAATTTTTATTTGTTACTCCTTTTTGAAGACACATGCATTAACATTTCTCACTACAGTTGTGAAACTGTCTTTTTTTAATATACGATTTTGATTTCAAAAGTAAGTCGTTAGAAGCATAATTTTTTTCTCTTTTTTGGAGAGGTTTTGCTATACGGTGCATGTGCTCACCAGAGAGACAGAGAGATAGAAAGCGAGAAATCACCTCCCATGGGGGATGGCCACACCGCAATCCCTTCTCCTCCATTCTCCTCTCGGGACCTTGGGCACACACGCACACGCGCCTGGCGTGAGTTTAAGCCACCAGGTCCGGGACTTGAACTGCAGTCGGCTACATGGGAGTTCAGTGACATAGCCATTACGCTAACTGCTGGTCCCAGAGGCATCATTTTTTTAAGAGAGATTTTTGCTATAGGGCACATGCACTCATCAGAGAGACACACAGAAAGAGACAGAGGGACAGAAAGTGAGAAATAACCCCTTAGGGAGGATGGCCACATCACAATTCTTTCTCCATTCTCTCAGGATTTGGGGCATGCATACACACATGCCTGGTGTGAGTTTTAATCCACTGGATCTGGCACTTGAACCATGATTGACTACATGGGAGTCCAGAGATGTAACCATTATGCCATCTGCTGGTCCCTGGAGCATACGTTTTTATGACAATCATTAAATTTTAATGGATTTTAAATTTCATTAATGTGAAATGTCCATCTTCGTCTGCTATTAGTAAATTTTACTCTGAATTTTATTTTATTTCTTATTAACACCACTATACCTGCTATCCCTTCGTTAGCATTCGCTTTAAATATCTTTTTGTCTTCCCGTTTTTGACCTTCCTGTATTATTTCAGTGTATGTGGATCTCTGAAAAAAGAGCATATGGTTGTAACTTTCCCCAGTCTGAGGACCTTTGTTTTTATAAATTTTTTGTTTGCTGACAGGTATGTATACTCAACCAGAAAGAGACAGAGAAGGAAGTGAGAAAGCACTCCCTACTGGGGATGGTCATACCCAAATACCTTCTCCATTCCTCCCTTCTTTTGGGAGTTTGGGCATGTATCACATGTACCCAGCATGTTTTTCTAGCTGCCAAGTCTGGGACTTGAATCCCAATCAGTCCTATGAATTCAGTTGCCTTAACCACACGCATGTGCCCAACATGAGTTTTAAGCTGCTGGGTCTGGGACTCGAACCACAGTCGACTATGTGGGAGTTCAGCAATGTAACCATAACTCCATCTGCTGGTCCCTATTTGTTTGTTTGTTTGTTTGTTTGTTTGTTTTTAAAGTATGCTACAGGGCATGTGTGCTCACTGGAAAGAGACAAGGAAAGAGGGAAAGTGAGAAATCAATCCCCAGAGGGATTTGCCATGACACAGTCTCTTCTCCATTCTCCTCTGAGATTTTGGGCATGCATGTACATATTCCTGCCATTATTTTAAAGCTGCAGCGTTTGAGACTCAAACCATGGTGGACCACATGGGAATATAGTGCCTTAACTTCCATGCCATCTACTGGCCCCACTACTTTGTTTTTATAGTTACTTATTTAATTTAATTTAATTTAATTTAATTTATTATTATTCAATTTGACCAAAGAGAGCCAGAGAGAGAGAGAGAGAGAGCAAGAGAGAGAGAGTGAGAGCGAGCGAGCGAGAGAGAGAGAGAGATAAAGCAAGCTACCAGTTCCAGGACTTGCACCATGGTAGGCAATGTGGGAGTCTAACACCTTTACCACGTGCCACCTGCCAGTCCCTGTTTTTTAATACATGAATTTAAGCCAGGAAATTTATAATGATTACTGATAGACTTGATGTTGTTCTTGCAATCATATTTTATGGTTTCTCTTTTGTACACTTTTATGATGTTACCTTTTCTTCCTTGGTTTTTATTTAAGTTTTCTTTATTCCTTTTTTCTTCCATGTAGTTTTAGCGTAATACTTCCTAATTTTCAGGGTAACCTTTTAGATAACAGGCATGCTTAAACATCTAAGGAAACTA
>NW_006159731.1:4811610-4826624 GCF_000334495.1 Tupaia belangeri chinensis
AATTGATCAGTATATATAGTTGTTCTCCTAGGAAGATAAGAACACTACCTTTCTTACAGAATAGCTCCCTTTTCTTCTTGCCCATTCTTTTGCTTCTTTCCTCTCTCTACTTTGTCTTTATTTGTGATAGAGCATGTGTGCACGCATGTAAGAAAGAGACGACACCCTCCACAATTCTGACCAAAATTCTAATAAAGCCACTGTTCCCTTCCTCTAGTTCTCCAGCCCATCAGATGTTGGGCATCAGCATGCTGGCTCACCAGTCAGGAGATTCTTTTTTTTTTTTTTTTTGAAAAAAAATTTTTTTTTAGAGAGGTTTTTGCTATTGGGCGCGTGCATTCACCAGAAAGACAGAGAGAAACAGAGAGATAGAAAGTGAGAAATCATCCCCCAGGGGGGATGGCCACGCCACAATCCCTTCTCCTCCATTCTCCTCTCGGGATCTTGGCCACGCACGCACACGCGCCCAGCGTGAGTTTAAGCCGCCTGGTCCGGAACTCGAACCATGGTCGACTACGTGGGAGTCCAGTAACCTAGCCATTACACTAACTGCTAGTCCTGCCAGTCAGGGGATTCTAAACATGGTTGCTATGTGGGATCAGCTTCTCTTGAGCAACATATAACCACTGGGCCCACAGAGTAGATCCCCACCCCACTTTGCTTCTTTCACATTCCTTTATCCAATAAAACCTTCCAGCTCTCAGTCAATCATCTGTCACTGATTTTTTTTTTTTTTTCCTCTCTTGAGTAGGGTACGTTGGCTGGGAGCAGAAATAATTTTAGGCTCTTCAGTACTTCTGCATTGAGAGTGGAGGTCTTTATTGGTGAAAATACTTCAAATGAAAAATACTAAAGAATACTTTCCCTTTATAATACTGACAATATCTTATCGCATACTTTTGATTGATTATTTATTCCACCACAGTCTTTATCTTTTTTCTCCATCTAACTAAAGATTCAGTCTCATGAACCCAAGAGGAAGGAACATATAGTGGAAAAGAAGAGTGGAAAACATCTTTCATGCCATGAACTTTCAAAATGTAAATATCACAAATAAATCATCAACAATATAAAAAGGCAAAATATACAGGTAGAAAAATATTTGTAGTATCAAAATATGTAAAACTTAAATGTCAAGATTGCTTCTAAAAATATTAAGAAGCAAAACATGACATGAAATATAATTTACTGAATAATGCAGATGACCAATAAACATATAAAATTATGAATATCAGTAATAAAAAATAAGAAAAGTAATTTAAGCCACAATACAATGCCATTTAAAAATTTTGCTAGGAGCTGCCAGGTGATACAGTGGTTAAAGGCACTGGACTCCCATATTGTCGACTGCAATTTGAGTCCCAGACCTGGTGGTTTACTCTCTCTCTTTCTCTCTTGCTGTCTCTCTCTGATCAAAATTGAAAAATAATGATATAAATAAATAAATCTTTTGCTAGCAGGTGTGTGATGGTTAAAGCATTTGGACTCCCACATGGCTGACCACACTTCCAGTCCCCAACCTGGTGGCTTGCTTTCTCACTTTTTCTCTCTCTGATCAAACTAAAAAAAAATAATAATAATATAAAGTTAAATAAAATAATTTTAATAAAAATTTGCTTATCAGATTGGCAAAAATATTTTAAAGTAAATGGAAGTAGTAAATATTGATAAAGGTGTGAGAAAATTGTAATTTGGTTTATTAGTGGAAGAACTTGGATTAGTACAGTCTCGTACAATAGATAGATTGGTACAAACTTTTAAAAAATACTTTTGTTATTTCCGTTAATTTGTTATTTCTATTTATCTGAATTGTAAATAACCTATAACCATAAAGGACCAAGATCTCATCGCTAAATATTGATCTCATAGAAACAATGTATTGAATATTTAAAGACTTTCCTTTTTTTTAAAGATAAAGTTTAGGATGTCAGGCATATTCTCTGCACTTGAGATTTATCATGGAACAAAACAAAGATCCTAACTCTTGTGGAACATACATTCTTGTGAAGGGAACCCCAATTCATTTAAGCGAATGTTCATTCTCAATTTTCATCTCTAGGATAAAATATTTGTTGAAATGGAAGGGATCTATAAATAACCAAGGCCATAAATGTAAGTGATGAAAATTATTTTACTGTCAATGAAACACTTTATAAGACTGCTGAAATATTTAATATTGCTTCGCTAAAATAAAGAGATAAAAATTTCATGTAATTTATTTAGTATTCAGTGTTTTAGTTAATATAGTAGTTAAAATTTATATATTGAATCTTACCATAAATTATTTTAACTAGTCTATTATCTTCTTATTTCATCTTATAAAATGATGAATTGCTTAACATTTAACATTGACTGATATTTATTTAATATATTGGCTTTAAATGATATTAACTTTATATTTTCAATTTCTTATTGATATGTTTTTTTTTTAACTACCAGAGGGTAAATGCACTTGCCAGAGAGAAAGAGAGATAGAGAGAGAGAGAAGCACCCCCAAAGAGGTGTCATAATACCTCAATCTTTTCTTTTGGATTTCTCCATCCTATCAGGATTTGGGGGATGTATGAATAAACGCCTGACATGTTTTTTCAAACCATCAGGACAGGGATTTGAACCATGGTAGGCCATGTGGGATCTGGGTTCCTTAACCCTTAGACTACAAGGTTGTTTCCTTTATTGATATTTTTATATTTTAATGCTTTATGTAGAATAATGTGTATGCCACCTCTGGCTTTAATAGTTTTTCCATACATTTACCTTTTTCTTCTGCATAGAAAAGTTTTGATCATGATACATAATTTAATTAAAATACTAGAATTATTTCTGATTTTAATAAGTGATTCTCTTCTTCTTTTCTTGTTCTTCTTCTTTTCTTCTTCTTCTTTTTATAGGGGTTTTTGCCTTAAAGACAGAAAGCAAGAAATCACCTCCCAGGAGGGATGGCCATGCCTCAATCCCTTCTCCTCAATTCTCCTCTTTGAATCTTGGGCACACAGGCACCTGCTCCAGATGTGATTTTCAAGTCACCAAGTCCAAGACTCAAACCACATTTGGCCATACTGGAGTCCAGCTATGGCATCTTCTGGCCCCTATAAATTATTCTTAGTTAATTATATCTCAAAGTCAAACACTGAGGTTTGATGCCCAAACACACATAATTATAATGCTTTTCAGTTAATGAATAACTTATAATTTAGTTATGCAAAGCATTGCATAACTAAATTGCACTAGATAATGAGAAAGAGCATATTAATTAATCTTGTTTTATAACACTTTATAAACAGATACATTTATTATATTAGATCTATACCACAGTAAGCTTGACTTGATTACTTTTAGTAAATTTCCTTATACTTCCTTTAAATTTATTGCTCCATGGTTTTATAGTCTAAAAAATTCATATTAACATGCTTACATTACTTAATGTTAGTTTTTTTGGTAAGAAAATAAGTCTGACTTTGCTGAAGGATTTGGCAACCAGTACTTGCTTTGCAAACTAAGTTATATGAGAAAGACTTTCTATATGTCATGACCTGAGAATAATAAATCTATAACTCCAAAGATAAGACAAAAATATATGTAAAGAACATAAAATGAAAAGTCTATTTTAAAAACTATATTGGAGGACTCCTCCATTGGAGGTGAGAACTAGTGCTTCCAGATACTAAGAGTAATGAAGATTTTCTGCTGAGACTTCACCCTCCAAATCTCATTCTCCAGTGGAGAGGCAAAAGGGTAGGCCTTCAGAAGAAGACTGACTCCTCCATTAGAGCTAAGAACTACTGCTTTCAGGGACTAAGAGGAATGAAAAAAAAAAGACTTCACTCTCCAGACCCCAGTCTTGAGTGCTAGAGCCCCCTGTATCCTTCTCTCTGTCTCTTTCTGTCTTTTTGTTTTTTAAATTTTTTTCTTTTCTCAACTGTTTTAAGGTAAAGTATTTTCTTGACTCTCAGATCTTCCTTTTTCTTGCCAATATTCCCCTTTCCTCACTCCTATTTAGGAGAGGTGAAAAGGTAGGCCTTCAGAAGAAGACTGACTCCTCCATTGGAGCTGAGAACTAGTTCTTTCATGTGACGCCCAAGCACGCCTGTGGCTTTCATGTCTTGCTTAAAAAAAAAAAATGTTGCTGTTGTTTTCTTTTCTCTCTCTCTCTTTCTCTTTCTCTATTTTCTTATCATTTTTCTTTTACCTTCATCACTCTGCTGCTCAGCCTCCATTCATTGAGTCTAGATTGGTCTATGTGAACAATAGCCAAACATCTGAATATTGTTAGGGTCAATGTATTCCTCAATTCCCAAGGAATCTGCTACACAAAGAGAGAAAAATGAAATGGCAAAAAGATTATACAGATCACCTCCTCATATATGCCTCTTAACACTCAGATTTAACTTCTAGAAATTAGGAAGAAACCTATAACCCATCAGATGACTAGAAATAACTGCGGAGGCACAAGAAATATAAGAAGCAAGAAAATACCTCTCTTCCAAGAGAAAAGAATAACTCGTCTTCATCTACAGACAGTACAATGGAACTCACAGAAATGTCTGATAAAGAATTTAGAATATTCACTGTGGCAAAGCTAACAGAAGTGCAAGAGGAGAGAGACAATGAACTCCAGAAGAGCCAGGAGAAAAGACCAATGAATTCCAGGAGGTGAGAAAGTTCTTACATGATCTAAAAGAGGAAATACACACACCATAAAAAAGAATCAAATGGAACTGTTAGAGATGAAGGTTGTAATTCAGGAAGTCAAAATCTCCCTTGAAAGTATTTAAAACAGACTGCAGCATACAGAAGATCAAATCTCAGATGTAGAAGACAGAATCACTGGACTGGAAAAATCCACCATGAAGACTGAGAAAATAGCCCCCCAAAATGAGAATAATATATGAGAAATACAAGATACCATTATATCCAAACGTCAGATAATCAGTATCCCAGAACGTGAAGAGACTAATAAGGACATTGATAATATATTCTATGAAATCCTGGAAGAAAAGTTTCCAAACCTAGAGAAGCATTGAAAGATCCAGACCCAAGAAATACAAATGACCTCAAATAGAATCAATCCAAGAAGATCTTCTCCAAGACATGTTATAGCCAGATTGACCATAACCATAGACAAAGACAAAATACTAAGATTGGCAAGAGAGAAACTTCAAATTACCTACAAAGAATATCCCATCAGGCTAACAGAGGACCTCTCATAGGAAACAATACAAGCAAGGAATGAATGGAAAAATATATGCAAAGTGTTGAGTGAAAAACAATTTCAACCAAGAATACTATACAAAGCAAGAGTATCCTTCATTTGGGAAGAGAAGACAAGAACATTTACAGATAAACAAAACCTCAAAGAATTTACTGACATCAGACCAGTTCTCCAAGAAGTTCTGAAGGGAGTGCTGTATCAGGAAAACTAAAGTCAGACACATAGAGATAAGAATTCAAAAACAACTAAGAAAATGGTCAGTTTAATGGTAGGGACAAGTCTAGAGATGAATGTTATCTTCCAGAATTTAAACAGGAAGATCGAACCACAACAGACTGAATTGGTGAAATAGAATTTTATGACTTTTGACTAAAACATTGCTGATCTTCTAAGTCTTGTTTTCCAGAGTTAAGTATTTTTGTCTTTTCAGAATCCTAACCTGTTTCCTGGCTTTAAGTCTTAAGCAAAGTTCTCTTAATGTTTTTTGATTTTGGTTTATTAAAGCTAAAACTGCCTTTCTTGAAATTAAAAAAATATATTAGAAAATACCTATTTAATGACCACAGTAAGCTATATAGCCTCAGCTAGGTGCTACTTTATACTATGTTCATTCTACTCACATAGTTTCATGCCTAAAGGCAAACATGTGTTCATAGATATGTATATATCATACTATTTATACCATATTCATTCTACTCACATAGTTTCATGCCTAAAGGCAAACATGTGTTCATAGATATGTATATATCAGCTGAAGTTGTGACTGAAAGTAGTTAGATTAGTTAAGATATTTTGTGAATCAGTAAAATGTGCATGTGTGGGGGGTGAGTGGAAAGCAATTGCAGATACCAGAGATGGTGCGGGAGGAGGATGGGAAATGGCGGAGGGCGATAAATAGGGGGGAAAAAATATATATATATGTATTTATTTATTTATCAAGGAATGGGAAAATTATTTGTTGATAACATGTATGATTAACCCACTATACAGTGTTCTGGAAAATTGCATTTTGTATGCTGTAATAATGTTCAGTGAATGAATGTAAGCCAAATAAATAAAAAAAAAACTACATTGGAAAAGAATCATAAAACTAAGCAATGATTCAATTTTTCAACTCTCAGAGTACATTCAATAGAGAGGCCTATATTGAAAAATCATAGCCACACTAATAATAATTTGATAAATCTTGTTATGAGATAGTTAATGACTCAAATGAGTAGGGGGATACACTTTGCAAGTCAGGTGTTTCCAATTTCTTGTTTTCAAGAAAATTTTAGGAGATCTTAATCAGGTTTTCAGCTGTCAGAGCAAACTAATTTTCAGTAATAATCACTATGAGATATTCAGCATTGCTAACATTTAAAAATTCAGATTCTAATTTTTCTCTACTTAGAATAAAAGTAGCAAATAAAACCACTGTGACAAGTCAAGTGAGGTCCCAGAAGAAGGGAAAAGAGTTTTCATTTAACTTTAAAGACTTTAACCTTATTTATTTATTTATTTATTTTAATCTGAGCAGAGAGGGACAGAGTGAAAGAGAGAGAGAGAGAAAGAGAGAGAGAGAGAGAGAGAAAGCCACCATGTCCAGGACTCAAACCACAGTCAGCCATGTGGAAGTCCAATGCTCCCAACCACCATGCTGCCTGCCGGCCCCTACAATTTATTTTTAACAGCACTTTTTCCTGGTGTTGACCAAAGGGCTCCATGTTTTTATTTTACACTGGGCCTTACGAATAGCTGATTCTGTTCACCACCTTTATTATGAAAAAAACAATAAGTGAGCATAAGGTCACCCTTTGTGAGGAATGTTGGGAAGGTGGGGATGGATTGGGAGAGTAATCAGAGTTGCCTGGTTGTCCAGCTGCTGTTTAAATGACCAAAGGGTAAGTTCAGTGCTGGAGTAGGGCATAGGCTCTTGATTCTGGCCATATTCTTCAATCTGCTGTACCAATGACAAAGTGACAGTGTAATGACCATCTCAGGCTGGAGTTACTTTCTGAATGGAAATCAAGAAAAATTTCAGCAGAGAATTTTGCCTTCTTTCTCTTAGCTAGATCTCAAACTCTGATGCTGTGTTTGTTGAAAAAAAAAAGAAAGAAAGAAAAGAAAAGAAAAAATACATAAAATAAATTAGGAGACAAGAATATAATAACAATTCTGCTCTTTTGAAAAAACTTATATTTGCCATTACTAGACTCACAAACAGATTTTAGTAGGAAGACAAGGGGAACTTCCTTGCTGAAATGGTTCAGGGATGCTGGACTACATAGTGTTGTAGTGAAAATGGAATATGAACTTACGGAATCAGCCAGAAGTGCACTCAGTTCAAGCTTTCGCCTCTTCTCCAACATATGACTGAGCAGTTTTCCTCATGCATGTCTAACTCAGATGCAGGATATGAAGATAAAAGGAGGTGATGCATGGGACTACTTGGCAAAGTGAACATTGCAATAAACAAATGTGTTATGCTCTTGCTTGTCCCTGTGCCCTGATGAGCTTACTTACTATGAGCAAAGAGTCATGGGCCATGATTGGATGGGAGAATGTGGAAATGTGTTTAGAACAACATGTTTAGGTAAGAAGAGTGAAAGGAATGACTCTTGGACATCTTTCCAGTTGTATTTAATGGCTGTCAATTCTGTGCTCCCATTTAGTAAGCCATGGTTAGTTCCTTCTCCCACCAATCTTTCCTTCCACAAAGGTTTGGTGAGTGTCTGCTTTGTGTTAGGTACCCTCCTTGTACTCAAGGAGGTTGTAGTCTAATGGGTGAGTAAACGTATCATTTAAATAAGGTGTCACTATGATAGAAGGCCATAGTAAATTCTAGGAGAACAAGTGGGATGCCACTTAATCTAGTCTGAGCGCTTTCTAGAAGGCTTTTTGGAATGGATTACAAGTTAGCTGAATTTTCCTTATTATTATTTCTGTTGTAGTTAGCTGAATTTTGAAGAAAGAATAGAAGTTAGCCAGGTGAGTAAATATGTAGTTGGTGGAATAAGTTCCAAGTGAAAATATGATGTTCTGTGAGAACCTTGTGGGTTTAGAGAACTAAAAGGCTGGACAATGACCACTTATTTTTTTCCTTGTTTAGTGAGCGTATTTTTTTCATCTATTACTTTATTTATTATGATCCCAGAAAATAAGAGACTCATTTGTGATCACATAAATGGTTAAAATAAATTTAGATGAGAAAAGTCTCTTTGGCTTAAAATGATTTTGTTAGGTGTTTTAAATATTCAGAAATGATGAAAAACTGTACCCTATTATTATTGCCTCATATCTTTTACTAAATGATTTATTCTGCGTTTTTTTTCTGTTTTTCTTGAGAAAAGCTACTTTGTTCAAATATGCTTGTGAAGCAATGATTTTATCAAATATTGCCATTACCTCATCTTAATGACTCATCATCTGAAACCCTGGACTTTACATTCCTTTCAATGACTTCTATTATTTATTTGTGGAAATTCCAGTGGGGTGGAATACATTTTCATTTTTACTTTCAATTCATGATTTTGTTATTTAGTCAAACTTCCTTAACAGGTACATATTAATCCCTTACTCTGTTTTAGGTGGTATGGCAGGAGCTGAGACTAAAACCATCAATAAGAAGGCTCTTCTTTCTCTCTTTTTTAAAAGAATTATTGATTTTAATTTTATTTATTATTATTATTTTAATTTGCTTTAGGGAACATGCACTCACCAGAGAGAAACAGAGAGAGAGAGAGAGAGAGAGAGAAAGCAAGCCACTAGGTCTGGAACTTGAATCATGGTCGGCCATGTGGGAGTCCAGTACATTAACCACCATGTCCCCTGCTGGCCCCAACAACCTCTTTCTTAAGCACCTGACTTCTAATCTGCATGTTTAGTGGTGGGGTTGGAGTTAGAGCCAAAGCAGTAGAGTGGGTGGAGACTGAGGAATAAGAGAAGTTAAAAGGCAATATAACATAGCTATGATGTGAGGAATGGAAGGACGATGTACAGGATGCTTTGAGAGAACACTGGGGAGCAAAATATTCCAGCTGAACTAGTTCACCTAAACGAAACTAGGAAAGAAGAAGAGGAAAAAATATAAGTATAAAAGCTTTAATGTTTATAATCTAGATTGTGAGGTTCCCTTACAAAAGAAGCACCAGAGGTATGAATGAGTCCACATTGAATTTTCCAGTTTCGATCAATACTCCAGCCAACCAGAGCTCCATGAAAGACTGAGACACCCTTGACAAAATCCACCAAACACTGAGCAGAGTTCATTCTCAGATTGCAGAATCATGAACAAATAGATGGAAACTATTTTAGATCGCTAGGTTTTTGGAATGGTTTGTTACACAGCAGTGGAAGACATAAACATTGTCCATCCAAGTGCACATTTCCTCCCAAATTCAGTCCCCTGTGCCAGTCACCTGGAAAGTCTCTTTCACAGGGTGTGTCATTATATTATCCCTGAAGCTGTGTATGGACAAGATTTTGCCATTCTCCAGTACCCCTTCTTGTTTTCCTATCTCTCTCAGTTTCAGGCAAACATTTTTTGACCTGAAATACTCTGGGTAGGGAGAGAGCTTCAGGGAGTGTGGAAGAACCTGATTCTAGATGAATTGTTCCCTTGGTTTTTATTTAAATGTAGTTTGTTGTATTCTAGCCAGAAATACCACAGTCAAAAGAAATGTCTCTGAATGATTAAAATAACTGTTTATTGCCAACAAACAGGTATGCTTTCTCAGAATAATAAAAGATGAGACGTTCCCCCTACCTTCTAATCAGTTAATTAGACCCAAAGTGTGAACAAATCTTAGACAAATTTCTAGTTCCCTCTGAGATATGTGTGGTAAAGAGTATCAAGGGAGGAAACAAGCTAGGCTAAAATGAAGGGAAGAGTAGCACTTTGAAGGATTAGTGTTTGCAAATAATAACTGGGCTGTATCTTACAGACAAAATTTCATACATATAGACGTGATTTAACTTTCTTAAAGAAGCTGAGATTAAAAAAAGAAAGAAAGAAAGAAAGAAAATAAAAGAAACCGAGATATAGAAAGGCGGGGAAAATGGATCCATTTTCTTTTTCAGAAAGATCATCTAAAAAAGTTTTCTTAATTAGGTACCACCAAATTATGACTTGCCGTGAACCATATTTTGCAATAGCAAATGGCAAGTTTTTCTGAGAGAGGCAGCCTTAACTCTGACAAGGTAGTTCTCCAGAGTCTTATTACACAACAGGAGATTACAGAATCAGCACTTCTTCTGGAAATTTGCAATGATTTGTGCTGAAGTGACCCTCCCTGAGCCTTGAGTATTTGGCAGAAAGAATGGGATATAAAAGGCGAAACAGAGTTCAGCTATTTATTTCTTTATTAACTAAATGTAATTTAAATAGAATCCAAATGATGACTCTATAGCGATGAACTAGTTTTGCTTAGCAAAGATTTGATGAAATATTTGATCATATGATAACATTTACCATTACATAATTGAAACTGGAGATAAATATAAAAGAACCATGTAGTCTTATCATTTCTAAGCACTAGCATAAGATGGCTTTGATATCAAATTCTATTTATGAGGCTTACACAGTTTAATTTCTATGGGAAAAGAAAAGTTTTATTGTATACCAGACCTTATTTTGATTGATTTCAGTCCTAAAACTCTTTTCTGGCAATATCCTCAATAACTTCAAGTTTGATCTTTTGACACCCATCTACTCAACAAACCTTTAATCAACTCAAACATTTGCCTTTAGTCCTCCTACAACTTGGCTGCCAGTAGCCGTGATACAATTGCACAAATGGTGCTACCGAAAACTTGTAGAAGGTTTCCAGTTCAGTGCAACAAAAAATTTTCACATCCTTTGTCAGTACTTGCACTAACTTAACAAAGGAATCATTCCAAACTGTTACTTAAGGCACATTGCTTCCCTCCTTTCTTTTAGTAAATGACTTCTTCAGGGTGGATCTATCAAAAAATGGAGGAAATGGAAAATAGGAGATTGGCTACAGAGAAATTGAAACTCTTTGAGAAAACAGAAGAGAAATGCAGAGATAACTCGGAGATAATAATTGTAAGCAAATGCCACCATCTCTTTCTCTCTTTTTTTTAGAGAGAGACAGCTGTTATAAGGTACGTGCACTTGCCAGAGAGACAGAGAGAGACAGAGAAACAGTGAGAAATCACTCCCTGGGAGGATGGCCACACCACAGTCTCTTCTCCTCCATTCTCTTCTAGTGATTTTGGGCATGCACGCACTCATGCTCGGCGTGAGTTTCAATTCACTGGGTCCAAGACTCAAACCATGGTTGACTACATGGGAGTCCAGCGACATAATTATTACGCCATCTGCCGGTCTCAAAGCCACCATATCTTAAAGCTAGGGAAACAAAAGAAAAAAACTGGGAGCATTGAACCAAGAAACTGGAGAAGGGGTTCTGTGGAACTTAGACCTGAAGATGAAGTGTGACCTGGATGCTGCCACCACATCTGAGGAGATGCAGTGAGGTTAAGTACCCAAAGAAGCTGTTAAAGAAATATGGGAAAATGTATTTGCACAGTCTCAGTGCCAGTACCATAGAACAGAGTCTAGAAAGTAGCATTTGAGGGACCAGCAGTTAGTGTAATGGCTATGTCGCTGGACACCCATGTAGCTGACCAACGTTTGAGTCCCAGACCCGGTGGCTTAAACTCACGCCAGGCGTGTGTGCGTGCATGCCCAAGATCCCGAGAGGAGAATGGAGGAGAAGGGATTGTGGCGTAGCCATCCCCTCTGGGGGGTGATTTCTCGCTTTCTATCTCTCTGTCTCTCTCTGTCTGTCTGGCGAGTGCACATGCCCTATAGCAAAAACCTCTCAAAAAAAAAAAAAAAAAAAAAGAAAGTAGCATTTGAAGAGATGGTAGGAAACTAATTGGAATAGTTCACCCTTTAACTTTATGTCTTGGCCTGTTTTCTTAAAAAAAGAAAAAGAAAAGACAACAAAAAACTAGACCTTGAACAAAGCCTTACGTGCTACAATGTAAGTGAATAGTAGGGAGTCAGGAACTTAAAAAAAGGGGAAGCATTTTGTGATGCTCCATTTAGATGCCCTCTTTAAGATCATTCCCCAGCTCCTCAGCATTTCAGCTTTGGGAGACTCACAAATATGCTTTGCATGGGAATTGCTACGGAAACCATTTTACCTTATCCAGGGTTACTCTCTTTCTCAGGATAACCCAGTCAATGTCTGAGTTTTTAAAACCCAAAACTTTTGCCTTACCTCTAAAGAGCCATCATGGCTCCTGAGCGTCTCGTAAGATTATCTGAAGTCTGAGTTATAATTGCATGGCAATTATAACTTGTCACCTTGTCTCTCTGCCTTCCCACCATTTCTGTCTTCTTCACTTTCTTGCAGGTGTGTCTCACAAGTGCACTGCCCTACTATCCTGCATGCAACCCTCCATCTCTGATTTCAGGAGATGAATGAAGCCACAAAACTGGGCTGATCCTGGATAAGCCAACTCTAAAATGAGATTTTAACAATGGATCACTCACTGGTAGGTAGGCACTGAGGATATCACCACTAGTGGTTAAGTAGAATGTTGATAATCCTTGGCATGCAAATAAAGTGCCATTGCTAAAATTTTTGCTGGGGATGAACTAAGAAGACATACACGGTGGAAAGGGACATAGCAGATGACGGAATATTTCTGGTCCTTGGTGTTAAGTGGCATTTAAGATCTGAAACAAATTTCTTTATACTTTCCCCCTTCAGAGGGATCTGAAGGAACTGGTAACTATAACAGCAATGCTATTGGTTTGCTTTCCTGAGCATCACTGACTCATTGTAGAGATGGTGACAGATATAGGGTGATTACTTACCAATTCAAAGCAAAAATAAAAAAGCCAGTTTGTCTCTTTTTGAGCATTTAAAGAAACCCTTCATTTCCAGCAGCCAGAGGACAAAGTGAAGGAGAAGTCTCAGAGTTAGTTGTTAGAGTAGCAAGGCTTGAGAGAAGGTTGTACCCTTACCTTCAACAGATGTTTTACATTAAGCCTCGGGAACTAATAGGGAAGAAATGGGATCCTGAAGTTGGAATGGGGAAATATGGGGAGAGTCACTTCAGAACCTTGAGTTCCCCAGAGTCCCCTGAATTTGTACTTCAATAAAACTGGTCCATTACTCTCTTTAGAAAATAATTATTTCTCATTATTTTAAGATCATGTAAAGGTCTTACATGAGCCAGGTACTTACAAGAACTTATTCTTATCCAGTGTTAGATAAAAATTCCCTTTAGGCAACCAGAGTCAAATCCCAGAGCTGCTGGGCTGGAAGCTGCTGGGCTGCTGCTAAAGGAGACCTTTAGTATGCTAAAGCAGCTGAAGAAGGTGTACCAGTTAAGACATACAAGTACACATTGAGATGACTCTTAAAGGTGCTAGATCAAGGAAGAAGAAGCACATCCGTGGATAAGGGAACATTCTCTCTTAGCATAGGACTTAACACTGTGGCAAGAACTCTGGAAGACCAAACTTTGTGTCTCCTCCTATAGGTTCATTTACTTGCTTTTTTTTTTTTTTAATTAAACAGACAAGTTTTATTATCAAACGTAAAAATTCAACACAAACTCAGTAGTATTATAGTAAGCCTTGCTGCCTAGCTTAACGTCTTTCAGTGCAGTGGGCAGAAAGTATAAAGAAATTTGTTTCAGATCTCAAGTGCCAGTTATCACCAAGTGTCACATAAAATATTTTTGTTTTCTTACTGCAGATGAAGTGCCATTGCTGGTCAGCTCAAGAGGGAAATGTTTGGCTCTCCATTCAAGGTGTTAATCAAAGTAATTAAAAATAAATAAAAATAGCAGCCACATAAACCTGAATAACATTGTATTCAAGCAAAGAACAATATGAGTAGCCTAAACAAACACATGTACTTAATGGAATCTGGTTTTCCTCTTTGGAGTTATATGAGACAGTGGTGCTAGCAAACTAGTGTCTAATTCTGCACTTTTATAGAATAAACACGTCTAAACACACAGTGCTAAACACTGACAGCATTCGGACTTGCTCTACCTGAGTCAGTGTTTACCTCTCCGACTGGCATGCTTACTCTGCTGTGCTGTTAAAGACCTATGCTCTTAAAAGTTAATTATTTGACAGTTCAGACACTAGAGAATAGGGTTTAAGGCTATTTTGATAAATATATATATATATACTCATTCACTTAAATTCAGTTAGTATATTACTTTCTAGAATATACTGTTCAAACAGTCTCATTTCTGTGATATTAAAAACTATGAAATTTCTTTTATTGTATAAGCCATCAATAATACAAAAAATAAAATGTGAAATAATACATATGAAGCCTCAATATTCACTTACAGTTCAAACTATAAATGACTACCATTAGTTGCTTCATTTTGGTTTTTCATTTTAGGCCCTAGTTCATTTTTATTTACAAGTAGTACCTGCTGAGAAAAAGGTACAAACTTTTTAACTATGTATGTTTTGTGAATGGTGCACATTCTCTTCCAAATTATCCTCAGATATCTTAAAAATCATTTTTAGTGGATTTTAGCTATAAGATATCATGATGGCCAAGAGACTGGGAAAATATTAGTGTTATTTTATTCCTTTTCTTAAGTTTGTGATTCAAATATTCCAAGACCTTATGCTTGAGTTACCTATTTTGTGGGAGAAAGAAGAGTGGGAATACAAAACAAATGAAGCTTCCATAACAGCTCCTGGTGGAGATGGTAGACAGTAGAGAAGTAATTTTTTTTTTTTTTTATAAAAACGGTTTTTGCTATAGGGCATGAGCACTCACCAGAAAGACAGAGAGAGACA
>NW_006159731.1:4827257-4845886 GCF_000334495.1 Tupaia belangeri chinensis
CGGAAGAGCATACAAGTACACATTGAGATGACTCTTAAAGGTGCTAGATCAAGGAAGAAGAAGCACATCCGTGGATAAGGGAACATTCTCTCTTAGCATAGGACTTAACACTGTGGCAAGAACTCTGGAAGACCAAACTTTGTGTCTCCTCCTATAGGTTCATTTACTTGCTTTTTTTTTTTTTTAATTAAACAGACAAGTTTTATTATCAAACGTAAAAATTCAACACAAACTCAGTAGTATTATAGTAAGCCTTGCTGCCTAGCTTAACGTCTTTCAGTGCAGTGGGCAGAAAGTATAAAGAAATTTGTTTCAGATCTCAAGTGCCAGTTATCACCAAGTGTCACATAAAATATTTTTGTTTTCTTACTGCAGATGAAGTGCCATTGCTGGTCAGCTCAAGAGGGAAATGTTTGGCTCTCCATTCAAGGTGTTAATCAAAGTAATTAAAAATAAATAAAAATAGCAGCCACATAAACCTGAATAACATTGTATTCAAGCAAAGAACAATATGAGTAGCCTAAACAAACACATGTACTTAATGGAATCTGGTTTTCCTCTTTGGAGTTATATGAGACAGTGGTGCTAGCAAACTAGTGTCTAATTCTGCACTTTTATAGAATAAACACGTCTAAACACACAGTGCTAAACACTGACAGCATTCGGACTTGCTCTACCTGAGTCAGTGTTTACCTCTCCGACTGGCATGCTTACTCTGCTGTGCTGTTAAAGACCTATGCTCTTAAAAGTTAATTATTTGACAGTTCAGACACTAGAGAATAGGGTTTAAGGCTATTTTGATAAATATATATATATATACTCATTCACTTAAATTCAGTTAGTATATTACTTTCTAGAATATACTGTTCAAACAGTCTCATTTCTGTGATATTAAAAACTATGAAATTTCTTTTATTGTATAAGCCATCAATAATACAAAAAATAAAATGTGAAATAATACATATGAAGCCTCAATATTCACTTACAGTTCAAACTATAAATGACTACCATTAGTTGCTTCATTTTGGTTTTTCATTTTAGGCCCTAGTTCATTTTTATTTACAAGTAGTACCTGCTGAGAAAAAGGTACAAACTTTTTAACTATGTATGTTTTGTGAATGGTGCACATTCTCTTCCAAATTATCCTCAGATATCTTAAAAATCATTTTTAGTGGATTTTAGCTATAAGATATCATGATGGCCAAGAGACTGGGAAAATATTAGTGTTATTTTATTCCTTTTCTTAAGTTTGTGATTCAAATATTCCAAGACCTTATGCTTGAGTTACCTATTTTGTGGGAGAAAGAAGAGTGGGAATACAAAACAAATGAAGCTTCCATAACAGCTCCTGGTGGAGATGGTAGACAGTAGAGAAGTAATTTTTTTTTTTTTTTATAAAAACGGTTTTTGCTATAGGGCATGAGCACTCACCAGAAAGACAGAGAGAGACAGAGAGACAGAAAGTGAGAAATCACCACCCCCCCCCTCGAGGGGATGGCCACACCACAATCCCTTCTTCATTCTTGTCTCGGGATCTTGGACGGGCACGCACACAAGTGCGCCTGGAGTCAGTTTAAGCCACTGGACCCGGGATTCAAACTGTGGCAGACAACTGGTGATCCCTAGAGGAGTAATTTTTTATCCAAGACCTAAAACTTAGGACACACCTATAATGCCTCTTTAGCTGCAAATAGTGGACATATTTTATTTCAAATTCATATCTTAAATACCTATTTGCAATCAGCAAGGAGTCAGGTATGGCATATGCTGCTTGCTAAAGATTGGCTTCACTGGCTCAGATTTTTCACCAATAGGTAAGGCATAGGTCCATTGTTTAATCAAGTTTGCTGAAAATACTGTCTGAAGAGAAAGAACTCTAGAAAAACTGCATAGAAGTTGCCTTCAGTCTATTTTTGAACACCAAGACATTCATGCATGCACCAAAATCACATGAGCCTGGGCAAAGAAATACCAGAGAGCTGAAAACTGAACAATGTCTAGAACTCACAGAGGAAAATGTAATACTAGATTAAATGGAGTGAAAAGTCTTCAATCTATTCCTGAAACGTTAAGTAGAGAGACTAGAAAGGTGACACCTTGATAGAAGGGCCAAATTCCTTCCATAGTAAAGACTACTTTAGACACATTCTACCATACCTAAAAACAAAAACCTTAAAATAATCTGGTTTATCTGCAAGCAGTTTCCTACTCAAACAAACTTTAACAGTTTTCAAAGGAAAATAACAAAATCCAAATATGCAACATAAACATGGCTAACATTCAACCAAAAATACACTAGATAGGCAAAAGCACAGACAAATGTGAGTTACAACCAGCAGGAAAAAAAAAGTAAAAAAATAGACCCAGAAATTTCAGAGATGATGTAATTATCAAAGATGATTGTGGCATGAGACATGGAAGATAAAAAAGAGCCAGGGGTGATTTCTCGCTTTCTGTCTCTCTGTCTCTCTGTCTCTCTCTGTCTTTCTGACAAGCACACGCACCCTATAGCAAAAAACTCTCAAAAAAAAAAAAAGAAAAAAAAAGAAAGGATCTAAATGCAATTTCAAATAATAGAAGCTATGCAATCTGAAATGATAATTCATCATATAAGATTCACATTAAAACAGCAGTGCATAAAGAAAAATTAGTGAACCTCAAGATAGATCAATAAAAAGTATCTGAACTGAAGCACAGAAAGCAAAATGACTGAACTTTACGAATGAAGATTTACCTCTGTGAAGCAGTTTAACATGTGTGTAATTGGAATTTTCAAAGTGTAGGAGTATTTTTTTTTTTATTGTTAGAGGGTACACACTATTGCCAGAAAGAAAGAGACAAAGAGAGACAAAAAGAGAGAAAAAGCACCCCTTAATGTACCATTTTCACACTAATCCTTCTTCCTCCATTTCTCCATCCTGGCAGGACTTTGGGCATGTGTGTGCTCATGACCAACATGTTTTCAAATTAATTTACAAATTCAATGCAATCCCTATCAAATTACCAATAATCTTCTTTGCAGAAATAGAAAAAAAAATCATAAAACTTGCCTGGAATGATAAAGGACCCCATATCATCAAAATAGCATGGTACTGGCACAAAAACAGACACATAGACCAATGGAACAGAACACAAAATTCAGAAATAAACACTCAAAATACAGTCAACTGATTTTTGACAAAAGATAATTAAGTGTGGAAAAGAAAGTATTTTCAGTAAATGGTGCTGGGAAAACTGGATATCTACCTGCAGAAAAATGAAACTAGATCTTTGTCTCTCATCATTAAAGAAGTCAGCTCAAAATGAATCAAAGATCTAAATGTAAAGCCTCAAACTATAAAACTACTTGTGGAAAACATAGGGGAAACACTTGAAGAAGATATTAGAGTAGGCAATGATTTCTAAAATAAGATCTCCCTAAAGTATGAGTAACAACTTGGGAAATTGGCACAGAACTTACATCATAAAGAAGTGCAGAAGAATGCAGTTATGGAAGCATATCCAAGGAGGTAGGAAGCAGTGAGTACACCACTAGATGACTAAACATCAAAGTAGAGTCCAAAGAAATAGGAGAAAATCAGGAAATACTCCCCTCAAAGGGTCGCCAACGACGAATAAAAGACAAGTGATCACAGAAATGTCCGAAAAATAATTCAGAGTATTCATTGTAACAGCAATCAAACCGAGAACAAGTTGCAGGAAATGAGAAAATCCTTCAGTGATATGAAGGAGGAACTCCATATGGGAATAGACACATTGAAAAAGAATCAAACAGAACTTCTGGAGATAAAGAATATGTTGAAGGAAATCAAAACATCACTTGAAAGTATCAACAGCAGATTAGACCACGCAGAAGAAAGAATCTCTGACTTTGAAGACAAAGTCTCAAATTTAGTTCAAGCAATTGAAAAGAACAGAAGAATAACCATTAAAAATAAGGACGATATAAGGGAAATCCTAGATACCACTAAATGTCCAAATAACTTGTTGTTTTATCTTTGCTTTTTGAAGACTTATTTCTTTATGCACAGTGCAGTACTATGAACTTCCAAGAACTCATACTGTGTGAGTAAAATATTCTTTTTCTATCTCTTCCTAATGAGCTATTGTTATGTACAATTTTACTTGGCAAGGTTGTGGTGAAAGGAGAACCCTCCCATACTGGTACTAACTGAACCAATAATTCATATTCACAGATTTTTTTCAGATTATAATCTCCCATAGTCCTCTCATAGAAATGATAAATTCTTCTTTCATTGGCTATGTTAAGATTCTCTTTGTTAATTTATGGGATAATTGGTTGCCTGATTTTTAATTAATATGTTCTTCTTTAGAACTATACCTCACAGTGAAGAATGTCATAGACAATTTGGTACATATTTGTTGAACAAACACTGGAGCAGGTTTTAAATGTTTACAACATAATGTTAAATGTTGAAGGCAGTGAATATGTTTATACCCTTGATTTATTTATTATATACCACATACATCCTTTTAAAAACCATTCTGTATCTTACAAATATATATAATGATTGTATGTAAATCATAAGTTACAATAAATGTTTAAAGAGAAAAAAAGTTAAAGTGGGCAATTGATAGGGGCCAGCAGGATGTGGTAGTTAAGGCACTGGACTCCCCACATGGCTGATCATGGTTCAAGTCCTGCACCTGGAAGCTTGAAAATTATACCAGGTGTATGGCTGTACATGCCTGAAATACTAAGAGGAGAATGGAGGAGAAAGGATTGTGGCATGGCCATCCACCCTAGGCAGTGATTTCTCACTTTCTCTCTCTCTATCTCTCTCCAGCAAGTGCATGAGCTCTATGGAGAAAGAGAGAGAGAGAGACAGAGAGAGATAGAGATAGAAAGGGCAATTACTCTGAACAAACAGCTCTCAAACGAAGATATACATATGGCCAAAAAGCATATGAAAAAAAGTTCAACATCTTTTATCATAATAGAAATACAAATCAAAACCATAATGAGGTATCATCTAACCCTAGTCAGAATGGCTATGGTCAAAGAAACAAGGGAACACAGAACAACAAGTGCTGGCAAGGCTGTGGTGAAAGAAGAACTCTCCAGTACTGTTGGTGGGAATACAAATCAGTACAGTCATTGTGGGAAACATCATGGAGGTTCCTCGTAATTTTGCAAATAGTACTACCATGTGACCAGATAATCCTACTCCTTGGTATTTACCCAAAGGACTGGAAATTACTCAGTTAAAAACAACAACAACAACAACAAAAACACTTGCAGAGCCATGTTTATTGCAGTATTATTTACAGTAGCTAAGACACGAATAAGCCCAAATGTCCAATAAATGATGACTGTATTTAAAAAATATGGGACATGTATTAGGTAGTTGAGAAACACATAATGGAATACTACTCAGTCCTAAAAAAAAAAAAAAAAAAGCAAAACAATAATATCCTGCCATTTGATACAAAGTGGTCAAGTCTCGAAGATGTAATACTAAATGAAATAAGCCAGACAGTATGTTCTGACTCAGTAAACACTAAATGTCTACACTCTATGGCAGAAATGAGAATATCTGAAGATACAGAAGTAGAGAATCATAACGGTTGATACCAGAGACTGCATACAGAGTGAGAGGTTGGGAGGGTGGGGATAGGAGGTGATCTGTGAAAAAAGAGTTTAACAAAAATAGAAACACAAGTAGATGGGGCAAATGGATTGTGAAACAGCATATCACATAAGAGTGAAAAAACAGACACTGCCAATGTCACAGATAACTCTCGAATGCAGTGTTCTTTGTTGAAAATGATGAATATGGTTTTATACTTGATTTGATTGTTGCACACTGCATGCATGCTTTAAAAATCCATGTTGTACCTCACAAAGACATACAGTGATTAAATGTAATAAATTATAAAAATAAAAGTAAATAGAAAAAAGTACAGAGATTATTAGACTAGACATGAAAACACATTCAAATTATTGGTGGTCTGTAATAGAACTTTAATTATAAAGTCAGAGATAGGTTCAAATTAAAGGATGGAAAGAGATGTAGCATACAAACATCAATCATAATGTTAGTGCAATTATAGGAATATCGGAAAAAGCTAACTTCAGAACAAGGATTATCATTTAAAAGGGAGATTTTTCCCCTATTGATAAAAAGATAAATTTGACAAAAAGACATAATTACAAATATGAATTGACTTAATAAAAAGCTATGCAACATAACAGCAAAACTGATAGATTATAAGAAAAATACAAAGGAGGGGGCCAGCAGGTGGCATAGTGGTTAAGGCACTGGCCTTCCATGTGGTCGACTGTGGTTTGAGTCCAGATCTAGTTGTTTGATAATCATGCCGTGCATGGGTGTGTGTGTACCCAAAATCCCAAGAGGAGAGGAGGAGACAGGATTGTGGCAGAGCCATCCCCTACTGGGAGGGTGATTTTTTTTCCTTTCTCTGTCTCTCTGACAAGTGAATGTGCCCTATAGCAAAAATCACTAATAAGAAAAAAAAATAGAAAGAAAGAGACAGGAAATCAATAAGATATAGAAAACTTGATCAACATTCTCAACCAACTACACATATTAGACTTTTATTAACAATCCACTCAATATTAGAAGGCTACACATTATTTTACAGTGTACACAGAACATGCAGTAAGATAGAAAAATTGCTATCATAAAATAACTTAAATGTCACGATAATATAAAATGCTAACACATTAGAGCTCAATAAATTAATGTGATCAAAATAAAATTAACCATTGAAGTCACCAGAGTATGTACTCTGACCACAACAGAATTAAACCAGAAATAAAAAATAAAATGATACCTAGAAAATTATTGAACATTAACTAATAAATGTTTAAAAAGTAGTAAAGTAATAAAAAGGAATAAAAGAAAAAGGAGTCACCAGAAAATTAATCAACATTCATTAGATTAATTTATAATGATCTGAATTTCCACTGTAAGAAGCTAGAACAGACAGAACAAATTTAAGGCAGTGTAGCAGGAAGGGACTAATCTAGACAGAGCAGAAATCAAATAAATAGAATACAGACAACAAATAAAGAAAAACCAGTTAAACCAAGGGTTAAATGCTTGGAAACATTAGTAAAAGTGATAAACCTCTAGAAAAAAAGCCCTCTTTTTTTCTCAAGAAAAAAGAGAAGGGACACAAATACAAATATTAAGTATTAAAGAAAGGATAGTACTACAGAAAGTAAAACACATTGTGCCAATAACTTTACAACATAGTAAAATTGACAAATTTCTTGAAGGAAACACATTACTAAAACAGTTTAAAAGAAAATTTTAAATGTGAGTATCACTATCTCAAGAAACTGATTTTTTTATTAAATTCCTTTCTACAGGAAACTAGCAAACATTGTCATCCTAGTTGACTGTACTGGTGAAATCTACCAAATACTTGAGGATAAAATCGCACCAATCCTACCTTTTAGAAAATAATAAAAAGGAACACCTCTCAACTTGTTTCATGTGGCCACCATTGCCATTATTTCAAGCCCAAAGACATACAAAAAGAAAAATTATAGTCAAATGTTTCTCGTTAACATAGGTGCAAAAATCTTTCATGAAATATTAGCAAATTGAATCTGGTTATATCTTAATAGGAGAGTACACCATGATACCATGTGAGGTTTATCTTAGAAAAAGAGTTTAGCTCAACATATAAAAAAATTAGTGTAATTCATCAAATAAATCGAATAAATTAGAAAAGGAATATGATTGTTGCATTAGATGCAGAAAACATGTTTGACAAAGTGTAATATCATTTATGATAAGATTATCCAGCAAGCTAGGAGCAGAAGGGACCTCTTTAAAACTGAAAGGACTATCTATAATGACTTACGATGAACATCATACCTAAAGGATTGATGACTAAGACTGGGAATAAGATAAGGTTGTTTGCTCTCATCTCCCTAATTCATAATTTTATTCAATATCCTGGCCAGAGTAAGAAGTCAACAAAATGAAACAAGAGTTATAAAGTGGAAAAGAGGTAAAACTATTTCTATTTTCAGATGACAGGATTTTTTTTTTTTTTGAGAGATTTTTGCCATAAGGCGCATGTGCTCACCAGAAAGACACAGAGAGACAGAGAGACAGAAAGCGAAAAATCACCCCCACCAGGGGGGATGGCCATGCTGCAATCTCTTCTCCATTCTCTTCTCAAGATCCTGGGCACACCCGCACATGCTTCCTGCATGAGTTTAAGCCACCAGGTCCGGGACTCAAACCATGGTTAACTACATGGGAGTCCAGGGACATAGCGGTTACACCAACTGCTGGTCCTGCAGAGGACATGATTAGTACATTAAAAAAAAAAAGAATCTACAAAAAGTTACTATAATCAAGAAGGGAATTTAACAAACTCTTTGGACATAAGGTTAATATACAAAAGTGAATTGCATTTTTGTAAACTAGCAATAAACAATTTGAAAAGAAAATGTTAAAAAATTTAATTTTAGTAGACTAAAATATGGAATATTTAGGGCTAAATCTAACAAAATATGAACAAAATCTGTATATTGTAACACACAATGATACAAACACCCAAATAGGACATAAATAATTGGGGAATATGTTGATGGGTTGAAGACTGTACCACTTAGTTGTTAGTTCTTCCCAAATTGATCTATATATTTAACCTTACGCCAGTCAAATTGGCAAGTATTTTGGAAGAAATGCACAGATGGATTTCAAAATACATACATTTGTGAAAAAAGACCTAAAAATGTTCAAACAAATTTGAAAAAAAATTTCGAGAACTCATAACCACTTCATTTCAAAACTTACTTTAGAGACATGCAATCAAAACCATATACAACTGACATAAGAATGTACATGTAGGTCAATGAAAGAGAACAGAGTAACTCATTGGCCAACTTATTTTCAACAAATATACCAAAGTTCATTCAATGAAGAAAAGGTAGTTTTTTTCAAAGAATAGTGCAAAGGAACCAGCAGTTAGCCTAATGGCTATGTCGCTGGACTCCCACATAGTCAACCGCGGTTCGTGTCCCGGACCCGGTGGCTTAAAACTCACGCCGGGCGCGTGTGCGTGCGTGCCCAAGATCCCGAGAGGAGAATGGAGGAGAAGGGATTGCGGCGTGACCATCCCCCTGGGGGGTGATTTCTCGCTTTCTGTCTCTATGTCTCTCTCTGTCTGTCTGGCGAGCGCACGTGCCCTACAGTGAAAATCTCTCCAAAAAAAAAAAAAAAGAATAGTGCAAGAAAAACTGTATATCCATATGAGAAAAATATAAAATCTTAATCTTTTCACCATTTCACCACACACAAAATTTATGTGCTACATACAAAAGTTAATCCACAATGAATCATAGGCCTAAACATAAAAGCTAAAACTATAAAACTTCTGGAAGAAAACATAGGAGAAAATAAGGACTTTAAAGTAAGCAAAGATTTCTTTTTTCTCTTCTTTCTTTCTCTCTTTCTTTCTTTTAAAGAGATATTTCTGCTATAGGGCACATGCACTCACTGGGAAGACAGAGAGAGACAGGGAGAGAGAAAGCAAGAAATCACTCCTCTGGGGAGTGGGGGGCAGTTGACCACACCACAATCCTTTTTCCTTCATTATTCTCTCAGGATTTGGGGCATGCATGCACATACACCCACTGAGTTTCAAGCTGCCAGGTCTGGGACTTGAACTGGAGTTGAATACATGGGAGTCCAACTATGTAACCATTATACCATCTGCTGGATCCAAGATTTCCTAAATAGCATACCAAAACAACAATATGTCCAAAAAATTTAGAAATTGGATATTAAAAAAGTATTAAATTTTCTTCTTTTTAAAGAAATTTATTTATCTATTTATTTGCAGTCGTTCACTGTACATCAATACAGTATACAAAATGAGATTTTCCATTTAGTATTCATTGCATATTGGCTCAGTCAAGGATATTACCATACATGTTATCATCAATAAATAATTTTCTATTTTTGTTTCTTATATATTTTTCTTTTTTTCGCCTTGACTCCTTACCTCTCACCTTCTTCCAACTCCCTCCCTTTTTCCACATGGTCTCTGGTATGTACAGTTGTTTTCTATACTTTTTTTTTTCACATTTTATTGATTCACTAAAGATCTTAATTAATTTAATGACTTTCAATAGCAAGCATAGCTGATATATACATATTTATGAAAGCATGTCTGACTCTAGGAAACCTCACTGAGTAAAGTGAACATACTATACAGTGGCACCTTACTGGGGTTATATAGCTTACTGCAGTAATTAAATAGATATTAATAGGGTTTTTGGTTTTTTTGAGAGGTTTTTGCTATAGGTCATGTGTACTCACCAGAAAGACAAAAAGAGACAGAAAGTGAGAAATCATCCCCCCAGGGGTGATGGCCACACCACAATTCCTTCTTCTCCATTCTCCTCTCGGATCTTGGGCATGCATGCACACGCACCTGGTGTGAATTTAAGCCACCGGGTCCAGGGCTCAAACCGTGGTTGACAATCCAGTGATATAGCGATTACGCCATCTGCTGGCCCCTAGTAGGCTTTTTTAAGTTTATTTTTTAATTTAAAAATTTTTGTTTTAATAGATCAAAATCAAAAATAGTTAAGAGAAATTTGCTTAAAACTTAGTCTGGCTTCGGAAGTGCAGACATTGACTTCTGGGCTTTGTGTCGTGAGTTTAGGAGCTCAATCCTGGGACAATGCTTTGCATTCCTTGTATCATCAATTCCAGTTCTGCTCTGGACCTACAAAAAATTCCTAGAGCTATACATACACCCTCTGATCTCCCCCTTTGTTAGTCATATGTGGCCTAAAAAAGCTGTACAAGAATCCAGTGACAAAAATAAAGGCAAAGGAGACTGTAAGGGTGCAGACATAAATGAATTACCCTCAAAAGGACGAATAGAAGTCTCTGATAAAAAGAAAGACTAACATGGTTTCCCAAAGAATCTCATTGTTCTTAACATGAACCTGATAATCTGAAGCACCTTCTCTGTAATTGTCTCTGACCGCTTTCCCTGAGACTACAATTTGGGATAGGTAGTCCAGATATTTACCTGGTATTAAGCAGGGAGTACATGGTATTTATGTTTAGAGATATTTAGTTCTATTTAATGACCTCATTCCTGAGTTCTCTTTTCATTAAAGTAGGTTTCATTTCTGTTATTTCAATTTTAATAATATGAATAAATAGAAGCTTTGTTCCAGTAGATATGGCGTTACTAAGTCAATACTAAATTAGTACTTTGTTACTCATCAGTAGCTTGGGCCCCTAGCATTCATTCTCAGGAATTTGACTGCTGTTTGTTCTAATTTCCTTGGGTTCTTTTCATTTAAATGGAGTCCAGTTTTACTAAGAAGTACTGTGTCATGAAATGAAGGGTTAAGTTTTAGGAGATGATGATGTGAAACATAAATATATAATTACGTTCTACCAGTGAGTGGCTTATCTGTGAGAGTAGTAATTACTATTGCACTAAGATAGAAACGACAGAAAAATAGGGAAAATTTCTTTGAAAAGTAAAACATCTTTTACATGAATGTCTAATATGTCTAATGTATATAACAAAACTATAATTCTTGTTGCATTCCTTCTATTCCTACAAATGTATTAAACATTTAGTTTCAAAAAAAAAAAAAAAAAAAAACCAAACCTTAAAGCCAGGAAAAAGGTTAGGATTCAGTTCAAATAGTAGGTAGATGAACCTATCAACAATTCAAGAGCAGACAAAAATCCTTAAATATGGAAATTAAAGCATCCAAGAAAATCAGTAATGTTTTAGTCTAAAGTAAAAAAATTCTATTTCACTAGTTCAGACTCATATAATTAATCACTCTTCTACTGAATTTGCAGTGTTACTGTGGTCTGATCTTGCTGTTTAAATTCTAGAAGTTAGCATTCAACTTCAGACTAGTCCCTACAATTAGGTTGGCCATTCTCTTGCTTGCTTCTGGTACTCTTATTTCTGCGTGTCTGATTTTAGTTTTCCTGATATAGCACTCCCTTCAGCACTTCTTGGAGAGCTGGCCTGATGTTGGCAAATTCTTTCAGATTTTATTTGAGAATATTTCGGGCTTTTTTTTTTAATATGAAAGATGATCTTGCTGGGTATAGTATTCTTGGTTGAAATTGCTTTTCACTTAACACTTTGAATATATTTTTCCATTCTTTCCTTGCTTGCATTGTTTCAAATGGGAGGTCTGACTTTAGCCTTATGGGATATTCTTTGAAAGTAACTTGGCGTTTCTCTTTCCAATTTTAGTATTTTGTCTCTGTCTCTGCTTTTGGTCAATCTTGCTATGATGTGCCTAGGGGAAGGTCTTCTTGGGTTGATTCTATGTGGGGTCCTTTTTTATTTCTTGGCTCTGGATATTTGAGTGCCTCTCTAGGTTTAGAAAGTTTTCTTCCAGGATTTCATGGATAGGTTATCAATACCTTTACTAGTTTCTTCACCTTCTGGGATACTGATGGTCAGGATGTTTGGGCATTTAATGGTATCTAGTATTACTTGTATGTTAATGTCATTTTTTGGAGTTATTTTCTCAGTCTTTTTGATGAATTTTTCTAGGTAAGAAGTTCTATCTTTTACACCTGAGATTTGGTCTGCATGATTTAATCTGCTTTTGATACTTTCAATAGAACTTTTGTTTTCTTGTATTACAGCCTTCATCTCTAACAATTCCATTTGATTCTTTGTGTGTGTGTGTGTGTGTGTGTGTGTGTCTGTGTGTGTCTGTGTGATGTGTATCTCCTCTTTTAGATCGTGCAAGAACTTTCTCACCTCCTGGAACTCAGTGTCTCTTTTCTCCTGCTTCTCCTTGTCTCTATTTTCTTGTATCTCTGTTAGCTTTGTCACTCTGAATATTTTAAATTCTTTATCTGACATTTCCATGAGTTCCCTGTATTCTCTGTAGAGGAAGAGGATTTATTCTTTTCCATGAGAGGAGATATATTTTCTTGGTTTCTCATATTTCTTGTACCTCTGTGGTGGTTTCTGGTCATCTGTTGGATTATACATTTTTTCCTAGGTTTTTGGAGTTAAATCTGAGCAATCAGAGGAATGCAGAAGGAGGTGACCTGCAGTCTGTAAACAGTACTGTTTTTCTCTCTTTGCACAACTGATTCAATGAAAATTAAGGATTAATCTGACCCTGGAAGTATTCATATATTTGGCTACTGAACACCTAGAGCTGTCTAGAAAATCAGTGTATGGAGGCTGAGAAGAAAAGTGAGAAAAAGGAAAAAGAATACAAAAAAAAGAAGAGAAAAAACAATAAAAAATGAAGAAAAAAATTTTTGTTAAAAAATGAAGACTGCATTGTGCACCGCGTAAATGAGGCCACTTGGAACTCAAATATAGATGGCTGCTGATTGGTTTATCCTATTGGAGCAGAGGTAAAAGTAAGAATTAGAAAGACAAAAGAGCAGCAGAGAGCTAAGTTTAAAAATGAAAAAGAAAAAAATTAAAAATATATATAGAGAGATGGAAAGAGACAGAGAGAATAAGTGGGGTGCTCTAACCTGGCTTCTGGCTAGACTGGGGAGCAGGAGGGTGAAATCTGGGCAGAGGGCCTTCGGTGTCGAAATCCAAGTATTAAATTTCCTTCTGATGAAATATGTGATTTAAAAATTGGGACTAGTTATGGACTGGGAGAGAACATTTACAGGTACATTTATTTATTTATTTATTTATTTGAGAGGTTTTTGCTATAGGGCACCTGAACTCACCAGAAAGACAGAGAGAGACAGAGAAACAGAAAGCAAGAAATCACCACCACCCCCTCCCCGGGGGGATGGCCACACTGCAATCCCTTCTTTTCCATTCTCCTCTCGGGATCTTGGGCATGTACACACACACATCCAACATGAGTTTAAGCCACCAGGTCCGGGACTCGAACCGTGGTTGACTACATGGGAGTCCAGCGACGTGGCCATTACACCATCTGCTAGTCCCCAAGTACATTTATTTTTCAAAGGATGTGTGTGTCCAGACTATATATAGAACCCTAAAATTCAATAATAAGAAGACAAACAACTCAGTTAAAAATGGGGAAAAATCTGAATGTACAGTCCAAAAAAGAAGATGCAAAAGTGACCTATAAGCTCATGAAAAAACATTCAACATTGTTAACCAGGAAAATGTAAATACAAGTCACAGTAAGATAACAGTATATACCACATCCAAAAGAATGGCTAAAATTGAAAATACTAACAATAACAAATGTTGGTATGGATATGGAAAAACTGAAATTCTCACATTGTTAGTGGGATGCAAAATGGCAAAAGCAGTTTGGAAAACAGCTTGGCAGATTAACATAAAATTAAGGCTGTATTTACAATATATCCAAGTAATTACATTCTAAGATATCTATCCAAGACAAGTAATACTATATCTCTACACAAAGTCTTGCATATGAATTAAGACACAATTATTCATAAAAGCCCAAACTTGAATTAACCCAAATTTCCATGACCAGGTAAATAGATAAAACAAACAAACAAACAAACTCATTCGTATTCACACTATGGAACATTAGTCACACAAGAATAAACTACTGATAAATACAATAATGTGTGAGAATCTCGAAAACATGCCAGGTGAAAGGCGCCAGGGACAGGAATACATACTGTGTGTTTTTATTTCTATGGAATTCTAGGTAAAGTAATTCAGGTTAATACTGACAACAACAACAACAAAAAACACACAAGAAACTAAATTGGTTATTTTCTAGGGTTAGTATTGACTATAAATGGTTGTTTACAGAAAGTTTTTACATTTATGTATTCCATTTTTTTAATTGTGGTTGTAATTATATGGGTGTATTTATCAAAAATATTGGTCAAAACTCATTGTATGGTACACTTTAAATTAGTGCCTTTTGTCATATGTGAATCATGACTCTAAGAATATCCCTTGAAACAATTCTACTTCTCAGAATTTTTCATAAAAAATTGAGCAATTTGAAAAAAAAATTCTGAACAAGAATAATTATTAATATAGCCTTTGTAATCTTTACAAATAAAATTCAACCCATGTCCACCAACAGGAGATTGTCAGAATAGAATATTCTTCAGCCATTGAAAAGTAATGTGAATTAAAAATGCTATTTTTGATAAATGAAGAGGGAATAATAGAGAATGCAGAATGGATTTATACATACATTTTAACTGTGTGTTTTTCTGTGTCTATATACACATGCATGTATGTGGATTAGGGTGCTCTGGAGAAATAGAACCAATAGGGTTATATTGTTTAATTTATTTTACCAATTTATTTTAAGGAATCGGCTTATTTTAAGGAATTGATTGTGGAGGCTTTGTGAGTCTAAAGTTTGATGGGGGAAGGTCACAGGCTAGAGACTCAAGAATGAGCAGCAGTTTGAATCCAAAGGTAGTCTGCTGCAGAATCAAGAATAATCAATGTCGCATGTGACAACTGAAAGAAGTCTATTGGGAGATTCTCTTTTATTAGAGGGAGGCTATCTTTTCATTCAGTCTTTCAACTGATTACACCCACACCATGGAAGGCAATGTGCCCTCTTCAAAGTTCATTAATTTACATGTAAGTCTCATCCAAAAATACTCTCATAGAAACATTCAAAATAATGTTTGATCAATTATTTGGACACCCTGAGGTCCAGCTAAATTGATACAGAAAATTAAGGATCACAGGTCTAGCTGCAGTGGCACAGCAGTCATGGGAGGTCAGAGGTTTGGTTCCCAGGTCAACCTGTGTACACTAGGCGTGTGTGTGCATCCCCATGATTGTGACTGGCTGGAAGGGCTCAGGGGAGGATTGTGGCATAAGACCCTGGGTGCTTATCTTTGTCTCTCTCTCTCTCACAAAAGAAACTTAAATAATTTAATCATCACAATATATATACGCTTATTTATGAGACTATCACTTTTTTTTCCCATAATATATTTGGAGTGATTGTTTCTTACAAAACCAGGAGCATTTTTTATATTAATAACCAGCAAAATCAAGATAGCTCTATTTTAAAAAACTGCTTTTATTGCATTTATTTTAAAATTTCATTTATTAATGTAAAATATACATAAAACTTATTGTTTTAACAACTTTTAAGTGTATGTCTTAGTGGAATCAAGTACATTCACATTATCATGTAACAATCACCACCATCTATCTACAGAACTTTTCAACTTCTCAAACTAAGTCTATATATTTTTATGGCATTAAAGCAGGCAAAACTCTTACATATAAAATGCAAGAATCTGATTCTTTTAAAACAATTAATTTTACTTTTATTTATTAATTATTATTACTATTGTAATTATTATTATTTAATTCGCTGCAGGGAACATGCACTCACCAAAGAGAAACAGTGAGAGAGAAAGTGAGAAAGCAAGCCACCAGGTTCAGGACTTGAACTGCAGTTGGCCATGTGGCAGTCCAGCACCTCAACCACCACACCAGCTGCTGGCC
Source organism: Tupaia belangeri chinensis (assembly GCF_000334495.1). Classification (NCBI taxonomy): domain Eukaryota; kingdom Metazoa; phylum Chordata; class Mammalia; order Scandentia; family Tupaiidae; genus Tupaia; species Tupaia belangeri. The sequence goes on from NW_006159731.1 coordinate 4,843,707, forward strand.
CCCAGAATCTGATTTTTAAGGAGAAAGTCATGTGTGAATTATTTCAACTCAATTTCAATAATCATATTTGTTTTCATTATACCTCACCTACCCCCAACTTCTTTTTAAAGTTAGCTATCTATTGATGTTATACATAATACTCTAGAACAATAAACTTGAAGATTTCAGTAAGTTTTATTAGGGGTAAAAAGTTATTTTTCATTCCTATTATATCCTTTCATATGAAAGAATCTTCTAAAAATAAATGTGTGTTTTTTTTTTTTCTTGACCTTTTATTCATTCACTCTTCCCAAAGAAAAGAGAAGTTACTTTCTTATTAGATTGGAGAATTTGGGAGAAGGGTCTTACCCTGTCTCTTTGAGACTTGCTTTCTTGCAGAAATAACATTTTCCTGCCCTTTGCCCTGTTGATACAATGGCTTATCCTCCACTGATCAGATCTGTGGTTTTCCCATCTAATTCTGGAATCCATCTCTAATTCTGGAAGCCATATTTGAAAACTTCTTTTGCAACACACTTAAGCCATGTTCTCTATCAGCCTTCATAGAACTAAAGCTTACAGACTTTTTTTTTTTCTCTTTTTTTTCTCTGTCTGACTGATGTTTTTCTTTCAGTTGGTTTTGAATGCCTGTGAGGAACTAGGGAATGATCTTTCATATTCACATCCTCAAATCCTAATGGGTTACATAGATCATTTTTAGATCAGTCTCTACCGCAAGATGAATTGACTACCCCTCACACTCACCACTCATCTTGGGCTTGCAGATCCTTCTGGTCAAATTTCTGCTAAAGGTGGAGATACCATTAGAATGTTCTGAGCTATGATCCTCCTAAAAAACCATCAAACTGGGGCCAGCAGGTGGTTTAGTGGTTAGGGCGCTGGACTCCCACATGGTTGACTACTGTTTGAATCCCTAATCTGGTGGCTTAAAACTCACATCAGGTCCATGTGCCAGTGTGCCCAAAATCTCAAGAGGAGAATGGAGAAAGCATTGTGACATGGCCATTGGCCCTGGAGAGGGGGTTCACTTTGTCTCTCTCTGTGTCTCCAGCCAGTGCATGCACCTTATAGCTAAAAATCTCTGTAAAAACAACAACCCATAATCCTGGATAATGGAAATACATACATTGTCACCCTTCCTGTGTGAGTTCTTTCATGAATGTTTATACCTAGAAAAGGTGATGCCAAGAGAATGACTTTTAAGTTCTTCCAGAACTTAAACTCTTCTCTTTATACTTGAGAACACTTTCACAGCATCAATATAGCTCTACTAGCCCTAACCTCATTTGGTAGTAGGTAGAACTGAAATATAGAAAAAACAAAGCTATGTTTGCTCCCTTAAAAATCTTTATTCCACTTTGTCTATAAAATTATGGCTTTTGAACAAGAAATATGTACGTTTCAGTGTAATCTTATTCAAGAGTCGTGTTCTTGAATGCTTTTGTTAGAATATGAACTCAGCAATTTACAAATAAGGATGTTGCCTAATGAATGCATTCAAAGTTGAAGTCAAAATATGAAAGCCCTAAATTCATGTATAACCTATTCAACTACCCTGTTTTTCTCAAATGGATTAGCTAGAACTTTAAAATGTCCATATGCATTATTTTGTATGTTTAAGAAAAGCTTGCCAAATCTTATAAACACACATCTAGTTTTATTAGCTGACTATATATTTTTTTTTTTGAGAAACTTACATTCCAATGAAAATGTCCCCAGGTACTAAAAATGAAAATTAGTATTATCTAATAATCCAATAGAAATCACTAATATTAGAAAATAATTGGGTGGCTATTGGCAAGGTAGTACATAGGTTTAAAATGAAGAAAACAAAGATACCAATTTTAGTATTGTTAGTAATCGAGATGGATATTACATGCTTTGGGAACTATGTTTGTATTACATGTCAAATCCCATTATAAAATATGCCATTAGACTGGAAAGATTCATAGCAAAAAAGATGTCCACACCCCTGGCTGATGGCCCATTTACTTCAAGCATCGTGCAATACAAACTAGAGACATTTCCACTGTCTTTGGAATTCACTAATAGATTTGGCTTGCATTGCCATCTATCTCCTGCCAAAGGATTCATAGCTAGTGCACATTTTCCTGTGCATTGATCCTAGAACTACATTCTTCATGATCTCTTACCACATTCCCTTGAATTCCCTCTTTACA
>NW_006159731.1:4845917-4921935 GCF_000334495.1 Tupaia belangeri chinensis
GCTAGACTCTTGAACTAGAATATAGATTTTACTTCTATTAATGATTTCAAAATTGGTGAATATTATTTAAGGAAAGCCAGGAGTTCCCTAAGAGCTTTTGCTGAGATCTAATTATTCCAGATGATAAAGCATGATCTTCTTATTCATGTCAGGATTGGGTAGCATAATCTGCTGATAGCTAAGGAATGCAGCTCAGCAATCACTTTGGTCTTAGAGCTTTCTGGAATTGATTTAGATGGGTAATGGCTTTGGTGCAGAATCAGAATCCCATTTCAATGACAATTTCAGCATCTCTGGGGATAAAATGGAGCCAAGATACAATACAAATGTTCAACTGAAGAAATTTCCAATATGAGAAATAGCATCTAGACAATTTTGAGGAACTCAAACTTCTCTTCAAATTGGGTGCTTTTATGTATAAATGTTTTCACCTAATTTGTAACCTATCACAGTCGGAATATGAAGAATTAGATTGCAAGAAGAAAGTACTTTCTGCCATTCAGATGGATGTAAATAAGAAAACATTTGAATGACTTCTAAAAGGCTCAGTTTGAGAGTACAGACAAAGCAAAGATGTAGTTCCTACAGGACAAGACTTACATTTGTTGGTAGTACCTAAGTGAACCTTCTTTGAATGGAAATTATTTTAAAAACTGGCAGTATCTTGAACATGTATAGATACATTTTAATTGAGAATTATCAATCTACTACACTATTATCAGCAAATCACTGACCATTTTGCTTGACAAAGGTGTCTAAACATTCTCTTGGTAAAGGTGTGGACAATGCAAAGGTATTTGGTAGTTATAAGTGTCCTCATTGAGGAAAAAATTATAAAATGAAATAATCCTCTTCTGATATTACTTTTGTGGATGAATGTTCTATGACATCATGTTGAATCTGGGTGCACGGTTTTTCCTGGTAAAATAGATCCGTGGTTTAAATTATTAGTGTTCCAGAAGACAAACAAGAGCTCTAAGAAAGGGACATTTTCACGACCCCATTTGGGCCAGCGTGACATTATTCCTTCTACTCTCTATAGGCTCCCAAAGGCATTGCTCTTCAGTTGATCAGAACATGGGTTAGTGCTTTTGATGCCCACTAAGGCATTGTCCTAGTTTTCTGGTCCAACAAATAACAATGGTTTATTGTGTCACTTCTAGTATAATAGGGACCCTGGGAAGTTGTGATTCTACTTATTTATCAAATGCCAGCTCCAATTCTCTCCACAAACTCCAAAAGTCAATATACAAATTCCTTTAGTTCCAGAGGCTTTCTAGAGTGACCCTTGGCAGCTCTTTAAATAGTAGCAGCTTCTGTACCAAGGATTTGTGTATTTTATTGTGTGTGTGTTCCAACAAAGGTCTTACGGAGATGCTGATGCTGTTGACTACTCGTCGCTCTTTACTTAACAACCTGTACAGTCAAAATTCATTTTCCTCAGATAGCCATTAGTGTAACTTCTTTGGACAGCTTCTCTGCTTTAACTGTTCTTATTTATGCTTACTGAACTCCCTATTTAGCTACTAAATATTCAGGGCATCAGGTCATTCTCTAGATCTCTCTGAAAATTATCAAAGAGTAATTTTCATAGAATGTTTTATGAAAAAAGAAATCATATCATACATACCCTAATTTAGTTATTCTAGTCTAGTCTTAGGGTTATTTGGGGGCAGGTTGTAGTTCATAAAACCTATCATGTATAGACTCAATTTAAAAACCTTTTCCTCATACACATTTATGTTAATCAAATTTTTGTGTTAACTACTACAGTTTTCAATATATAAATATGGGGCAGTTAAGGATGGAGCCTGTATCTGTGGTCTGGCAGACCTGCACAAGCTAATGTACTAGCTACTAGTCATACGACTTAATGCAGCTGGTTAGATCTAAATTAATTAAAATTTAATATAATAAACAATTTAGTTCATCAGCCACACTAGCCATATTTCAAGTGTTCACCAGCCCTGTGTGTCTGGCAACTACCATATTGTATAGCACAGCTATGGAACATTTTCATATCATGAAAGATCCATTGGATAGTGCTATTCTAAGGCACTGCATAAAAATTATTATAACTTTTGATTTTTATGAGAAAGAAGAAAACCCTACCTTTTAATGTATTTTATGACTTAAGGTAAGAGATACATATTCCAACTGCCAGAGTTCTAGGCAATCAATAAGAAATCCTTGTAAAATCACTTGAGTTTTACTCTGCATTATTTATCTTGTTTTACACTTCAGAAAACACCAAGAGGTCACAGGACTTGTCCCATCATCCTTGCAAGGTTGGTGAGTGACTCAGGTAGAATGAAAGCTGACAGCCCAGACCACTTAATCTGAGCAAAGTCTCAGGGCCAGACACAATGTGGATATGCATCACAAGTGGAGACAATCTCAAATGGGCCTCTGGAATAACCCATTAATCCACCCCACACGCTTTCTTTTCACAGAATGAAATGGAAGCATATTTAACTTTCTTCACAAATTATACTTGGAACTGAGGGCTTATTCACTTCTTTACCTCTCGTAGCCTTGTAGGGATTATAGAATTTATCAGCAAATTACTTAATAGGGAAACTTGGAAGTGTAGGAGATGATTTTACATTTCTAAACTTGAAAAAAGACATTAAGACAATAGGAAAAACTAATTAGTTCAATCCTTAGTAACAGAAAAACTAACTTGATAAGGTAGCAATATGCTAGAGCTGATTTGTAATAGCTCAAAAAAGCCAATTGTTAAAATTTCAGAACTTCTGTGAATGCTTTTTTTTTTTTTTTTTTGAGAGATTTTCACTGTAGGGCGCGTGCGCTTGCCAGACAGACAGAGAGACATAGAGACAGAAAGCGAGAAATCACCCCCAGGGGGGATGGTCACGCCGCAATCCCTTCTCCTCCATTCTCCTCTTGGGATCTTGGGCACACACGCACACACGCCCGGCGTGAGTTTTAAGCCACCAGGTCCGGGCCACGAACCGCGGTCGACTATGTGGGAGTCCAGCGACATAGCCATTATGCTAACTGCTGGTTCCCTGTGAATGGGTTTTTAAATACAGCCAATATTAAACATTCAGTTATGTAAATTACAGTGAAATAAAATTACATTAAAAACAAAGGTAAAAATACTCAAGTTAACATTCCCTCATTATTTTATTAAACCTTAATATTATGTATGCCCTTGAGGTTATTTACATCTATCATACTCTTTTATTGGACACACTTTGCAATAGTTTACATTCTTTCCCAACTCCACATTCAATGATACCACGTTGATAGCTCAAAATTGGCCCTGAGTATTGACACCATTGCAATCAGCTGAAAGTCATGGCTTGACTTATTGTTTCTTGATGGTTTATGCTTAACAGAGTGATGGAGGAAATGTTGATAGTGCAGATTAAATTTAGCAATGTGTTGTTATCATAGCTGTTACATTGTGACTAGTAAAGAGAACAGAGGAAATCATCAGCATTTGAAAGCCATTACATCATTAGCAAAGATATCACTCATCATTGACAAACTACTGAAGTTCCTAGATCTGCATATATTTTTCCCCCAGAGTCAGTTGTTAAATATTTATCAGCACACTACTGAACTGAGAAATGTTTTGATTTTAGTAGACTGGCAAATTGATTTTTTAATTTAATGTATGTAGACTACCTACCTAGTTTAGTAGAATTTTTGTGACATTGAAGCTTGTAGCTAAGACCAATGCTTACATTGGAAGATGAATGTGATACAATGGACTTTTTGGAAATGTATTTATAATACCTGGGAGCCTTGTTTTAGCCACAGCATAACTGAATATGTGTTTTATTTATTTTTTTTTTGAGAGGTTTTTTCTATAGGGTACATGTGCTTGCCAAAAAGACAGAGAGAGACAGAGAGACAGAAAGTGAGAAATCACCCCCTCTTTCACCCCGGGAGGATGGCCATGCTGCAATCCCTTCTCCTCCATTCTCCTCTTGGGATCTTGGGCACGCGCACCTGGCGTGAGCTTAAGCCACCTAGTTCGGGACTGGAACCATGGTTGACTACATGGAAGTCCAGCGACATAGTCATTACACCAACTGCTGGTCTCTGACCATATGCTTTTTACAAGCATTTTGGAATAAAGAAAAATGATGCTTAAATCCATTAATTTTTTATAACTTAAAATATTTATTGATCCATGCTTTCTAGTAAATTTTTAGAAATTGAGTCACCATAGCTAATATTTCTCTCTGCTCTCAATACAAAGCCATTTTTCCACCAAAAATCATGAAGTTCTGTATATTTTTATCAGTTTCTGACAGCTGTGATTTTCACTTCATAAAAATACAATTAAGATCACAGCTCTAAACAGATCATACATCATGATTAAAAAGCTGTATTGGTGGGGGTGAGTAGGTGGTGTGGTGGTTAAAGGCACTGGACTCCTACCTGGCTAACCGCTGATCAAGTCCTGGACCTGGTGGCTTGCTTTCTTACTTTCCCTCTTTCTGTCTTTATCTGATCAAACAACAATATTAATAAAGTTAAATAAAATAATTCTTAAAAAAAAATTGAATAGGCAAAGCCTTACTCTAACTGACCAAATGACCAATGAGCTGGAATCAACCTTTTCAGGCTACAGATGACCTTACTCAACAGCCATGCATATAATGGAGAGTTCCGGTAGATGTTCTTAACATCATAAATGCAACTGCTGACACTCCAATCCTGCCAAGAGCAGTGAGGAGACAGAAAGGAGACCTTGCTGACTCAATTTTAGTCTTCAGCCCATTTTTGTTCCCCACTTTTTTCATTAGTTTCATCTTTTGCCTTGCAAAAGTCCTGGTTGATATCAATAAAATAATTTTCTTTCCCATTCTCTGCTTCTATTTTTTCTTCTTCGTTAAAACTCTCATTGTTTTCAGTGCAACTTTTCTTCTCCTGATTGCTAAGGTACTCAAATACTTTTCCACTTTGGCCTTTGCAACAAACTCATCAGATATATGTAGTGCTTTTAAGGTGTTAGAATAGTGCTTTTCTGCTGCCATTCTTGCATTTTTCTGGGCAACTTTTTTGAATAGTAGTGGGCCTCATTTCTTTATTTTTCTTCTCTTTCTTCTAGTTCTCATCAATATTCTCTCTTCCTTTCCTGTCACTCTTTCTTACAACTTGTTCTTGTCCTCTGGAAGTTACTGTGGGTGTGGGAAGATTGCAACTACAAGTCATGGACACTTGCACGGTTTACTGGTGACTTAGTATGCCTTGGAGACAGAAAAGGCCAATGTGTTTCTTTACAATTTTTAAAATCTGCTTTAATGTCTGCCAAAACTTTCTTTTAGTAGATGCATGTGAAGATGCATGAAGATCAAATGGTTTACAGCCTGTCAAGAGTTTTGGACATTTGTGTTCTGACAGGTGTTTCTGATATCTCTCAGGAAGGTCTTTAAAATCAGGAGTTTGGCACCTAACCCGTGTTTACACTTCAACTTTTCAGCCTGTTCGGGGTACTTGGGATTCCTGAAACACCTGGAAGCTGGCCTACGGAGTAGAGGAGAGGACTTCTGTGAACGCTCTTGGGCTTTCAGCTGTGTACTGATGTCTCTAAAGAGCTCTTCCTCTTTTAAGTTGTCATTGTTAGTTTAACTACAAGTAGATCAAGGTATGGGTCCGACTTTAAATCGATTTGTTTTCTTTTTAGACTTCAAGAAGTCTCTCAGCTACTTTTCCTGGGCTGCTCGCTTCTGTTCCTCCCTTTCCATAATCTTAAATGGCTTTTGGGAGGCCAAACGAGCTTCTCTGTTTTTCTCCTTCACAGTCTTTCTCCAGTCTTCATTTTGCTTGATCACGTCATGAAATAGATGGAGTAAGACAGATTCGGGGACTAAACTAGCTCGAAATTTCATCTTAGACTCTAAATTATCTTCTCTTATCAGCAATTTCTGTACACTTTTAATATCTGATTTAGATTTCATGGTCTCTTATCTTTTCTTCTGTTTTCTAATAATCATTTGAAAAGGTTTCAGTATTGTAATCATTGGCACCCACCCTTTTTTTTCCTCCTTGTTTTATCAACTGCTTAGAAGTCAGTATATTCACATTGAATATAATCTTCCACACGCAACCATGGTGAAGCTGGTGGTTGCTGGTCTCTAGACCTCAATAAATCTCCACACAGGAGCACGGTCACCTCCTATGGACTCAGATACCCCTTGGAGTCCCTGGCAGAAGCGAGGGAGCAGGAAGAAGAGGGTAATGTGGTGCAGCCTTCTGGGTAGCTGATCTGTATCAGAAAAGAACTCTCATCTTGTCGCCTTAATATTGCCTTTGGAACCTGATTTAGGCCAGTTTTCCTCCTCGGAAGACGAGTTGCCCATCTTAGAAAATGAGTAGCTGGGACCAGCAGATGGAGTAATGGTTATGTCGCTGGATTCCCACATAGTTTACTGCAGTTCCAGTCCAGACCACTGGATGTGTATGGACGTGTGCCCAAAAATCCTGAGAGGAGAATAGAGGAGAGGAGATTGCATTGTGGCCATCCCCCTGGAGGGTGATTTCCCACTTTCTGCCTCTCTTTTTCTCTGAGGAGCACATGTGCTCTATAACAAACAAATTTCTGAAAAAAAAAAGAAAAGAAAAAAGAAAGAAAATGAGTATTTCCCAAAAGAACAGAATTATGACCTATGCTAAGGAGCTGATTAACATGTGGACAAAGCCATTATTTTTGCACGTATAGTGGGCGGATCGAGATGGCTGACTAAAAGCAGTCACCCTAGCATCTTGCTGAGAAGAAAGGTAAAAGAGAAAACAAAAATGAAAAAACCAAACAAAGCAAAATTGAATAAATACCTAAGCTTCCAGTAGAGGAGTGAAGTGAGACCGACAAAGTACAAGAAAAAGGCAACAGGAATTTCTGGAACGCATAATCTCTGCCTGGAAAAGTAAGGGAGTCAATCACCTGAAGATGCTGAGGCTTTGTGGGGGAGCTCTTCCCTACCTTCCCTCTAGAGGAGAAGGCTAGAGGACCTCTTTTCTGAAATTCCAAATTGCAGACTCTCCCCACAGATGCCAGCAGTCTCTACATACAGGAAAATGACAAAATAGACATGGAAAAACATACATTATAAGGAAGTGCTTAGGTATACCGTTTCAGAAAAAAAAAAAAAAAGGAATTTCCCACCCACCTCTACTCCCAGCCACAAGAGTATGTGCCATCTTGTGAGAAGCAATTGGAGATCCATTTACAAACAAGACCTCACAACCTGGCAGGAGAAGACACGAAAGAGAGCACCTCCATCTCAATAAAGACGAAGAATTTAGACACTTAACCCTGTCTGGCAAGCAGGGCAGGTCTGTATTCTACCTCTCTTCAGACTCAAGCCTTGGGGAAGGGCTACCTACCTCACTGATACCACCCACAGAAAAAAAACCTCACTGATACCACCCACAGTACCGCTCTTCTGAACCTCCTTAAACTGTAAGCGTGGGCAAAAGGAAGGGGGATGGAAACCTAACGTAGAAGAGAGTACCAGAGATGCCTGCCTCCAGGTCATAATGGGAAAGACAGGGCACTGCCCCAAACTACCTCCTGATCCTGGAGTACATGATCTAGACACCAAATTCCTAATGGGAGCCTGCTCAAATTTGATTAGTCTCACTGAATCTGCAAGCTCTATAGGTCGCACCCTCTGGTGAGGTCCTCAAACATAGGTTTGCCTATGACTCCTCTTTGATGACCTTCACAATTATGAAACAAAATTTCAACCAAGAATACTATACCTGGCAAGAGAACCCTTCAAATGGGAAGGAGGAATAATTGACGATAACAAAAAAAAAAAAAAAAGAATAAAAGAAAAATGAGAGAATTCACCAACACTATACAACTTCAAGAGCTACTTAAGGGGGAACCAGCAATTAGTGTAATGGCTATGTCGCTGGATTACCATGTAGTCGACCACGGTTCGCGTCCCAGACCAGGTGGCTTAGAACTCATGCCGTTCGCGTGTGCGTGTGTGCTCAAGATCCCGAGAGGAGAATGGAGGAGAAGCGATTGCGGCGTGACCATCCCCCCTGGGGGGTGATTTCTCGCTTTCTGTCTCTATGTCTCTCTCTGGCGATCTCACACACCCTATAGCGAAAACCTCTCAAAAAAAAAAAAAAAAAAAAAAAAAAGCTACTTAAGGGAGGCTCCATCCTCAGCTCCCAGTGCTTGGCAGTCAACATGCATGGGCCTGGCAGAGCATGGCAGTGTGGGGAGTTCTTGAGGTAACCAAGAGTACCTAAGCCTTCTGCAGAACTAGGAGATGCTTTGGAGCAAGGAAATGGCAGCAGCTGTGCTCAGCATGGCTATCACCCACAGCAATGAGAAACACCTTCATGTTACTACATAGCAGGGTAACAGTGAACCAATGGTCCAAGAGTGGCTCTGTTTAGGGTGCCTGTGCTCACTAGACAGAGAGAGATAGAGAGACAGAAAGTGAGAAATCACCCTCCAGGGGGGATGGCCACGCTGCAGTCCTTTCTCTTCCATTCTCCTCTCGGGATCTTGGGCACACATGCACATGTGACTGGCGTGAGTTTTAAGCCAGGCCTGGGACTCAAACCGTGGTCGACTACATGGAAGTCCAGCGACATAGCCATTACGCTAACTGCTGGTCCCTGGTCCTGGTTGTTGAAGAGGCCAAGGGATTCTACTACCTTTTCAGAAACTCATATTTAAGGAAAAATCTCTAAAGAAGATGAAGATGCCATGTCAGCACTTGGAATAGGAAATGGTTGTTGGGTCATGTTAATTGGGAACAGTCCAGAGGAAAGGACTGAACAAAAGACGTTAAAGGATTTGGAGACTTTCTCTTTGTCTCTCTCTGGCAAGTGCCCACTCCCTATGGCAAAAAAACCTTTAAAATTTTTTTTGAGAAGTCTGTGGAGAAGATAGCTAACTGGCTGGAAGAAGTGAATAAAGAGCTTACTGGGATCCAGCAGAGTTTTCTGACCAAGGGTTTGCAAGCCAAAGCTCTCTGAAGACTTGATAGGAAAGCAAAAGCCACAACTGAGTATTGTATGAAGATCTTGGAGGAGAATGATACACTGACCCTGCCAGAAAATTTCAGACAGTAGACGGACAAGGAAGGGATTGGTGAAAAGATTCAGGCATTCCTAGTTAAGTGAAGCACAGTGGAATAGAACATCTGCCAAAAGATTGAATGGCTGTGATAAAACAATTTGGTCCTGGCTGATGAGCTGCAGAGGAGAGAGGCTTGGGGACCATGAGTACTGCCTTTTGGGACATATGGCCTGGCAGACCCTACAATATTAGAGGTAAATGTACTAGAGAAAAGCATTACTTGGAACCTTTGGAAAGCCCTAGTAAGAGAATTGCAGCACAGGATTCTAGAGCAAGGGTATGCCATCTTCTACGAAAATCATACACCATTTGAAAAACAGATTCTGGAATGCAATTAGACTGTGATGGAAGTTGAACATCTATTAAGTCAAGTCTTATGCTCTATCAAGTGACTATTCAGCCCTATCTTCCTATTACGGGTGGAATACTGCCAGCCAATCAAGTCATAAGTTTGGACTCAAAGCAATCCATTATAAAATGGAAGTAGTAAATTCAATATAGGACTTGAGGAAGTCCAGAGAACAAAAGTAAAGTGTATGACATTTACTCTCATATCACATGCCAATGTCTCACTAGTTCCTCTTCTTCAGTTCTACCCTCTGGGGATTTCTTACCAATGGCTGATAAAAGTGGCAAAAGCCTGAGACTGGTTCACAAATCAATTAGCTTGGTATATGGGCATAAACTAAGAAATGATTGCTTATTTACTGTGGTCAGTCCCAACTGACAGTAGAGGGAATGACAAGGAATGGACAATTCTTCTGTCAGTGATCTGTTTTAGTCACTTTATTGGAGTTAGAAGTGAACCGTGATATCTCCAGGCTCCTAGGTGTTGGTGAACGGAATGGCTTAGCTGGTTGGAAATACATGAATGCATAGACAATGGTAAAAGGTTTAATTCATTGGTCAGGAGCTTTAAAGGAGCAATATTAGGTTGTCTGGAGACAAGGCATGTAATTGAACCTATAGAAATGGGCACAAAATGTATGTAACTTCACACATTGGTGCAGAAGAGGCACTAAGCAACTAAATGGATAAGATAGAAGCCAGCCTGCTTTTATTCTTAGCTACCTCAGGATTTGTACCATGGATTTTTTAATGGAGAGGACATAGTGGCAGAGAGGGAGGCTTTGCATGGGGCCAACAACATAGGTTCTCTCTCTCTCACAAAGGGCAATCAAACTAATGCTGTTACTAACATGCTGGTTTATTGCAGTGATAAGTCCTTATCAAGTTACCATTTCTCAAGGAGACAAAGCAGTTTGTTGGTATCGCCTTCCTCTTTAGAAAAAACAGTGATTCATTTTGACAGGATTGTCTGGTATTCCAGAGAGGGTTGACCTTTTGTCAGCATCACTGTCTAAGGATTCATAATATATCTAATCTGCTGACATGAAATTTCACATAATATTGCCTAAGAGGAGCCAACCTTATGATGGAGAAGGTGTGATGGTGGTCACATGACCATGGATCCACTAGTCCTAACACACACAACATAATTCTCAAACTAGATGACCTATAGAACAGTGAGATTGCCTCACCTTGCAGTGTACACATGAAACCTTTGTTCATTGGCTACCCTGTGCCTAACAGAATACCTGAGTCTGAGAACAAAGGGGTGTAATTAGAAGTGGCTCTACTCACCATCATTCCTATTGACCAATTGATGGAATTTGTGCTTCTCATTCCTGTAACTATACTAGCTTTGTGATCTGGAGCCCATGGTTCCTAGAGTCAGAGTTCTCTTAGAACACACAACACTAATCCTAATAAATAGTTGTTAATGGAGTTTTGAGCTCCGCATGCCAATAGACCAGTGGACAAGGAAAATAGTATCAGACTGTAGGATAATTGACCCCCGTCATAAGTAGGAGATTGAGCTGCTTCTAGGTAATAAGGATATGGAGAATATTTTTGTCTCGAAGTTGATCCATTTTGGAATTTTAAAATGTTCCCATGTTCAGTTTTAGGTATAAATATAACCACGGCAATCCCAGTATGATAAGGAAAGGACATGGTCACTAGGCTCTCACACTGTGCAAGGACAAGAGCCCACAAGGCAAACTATTTAAAGCAGCACAAATGCTGGCTGAGAGGGAGAAAATATGCAGAGTGGTGGAAGAGGGAGACAATGAGTATCAGTCAAAACCTTGAAGTCAACTGTAGTAGTTGGGAGTATAGTCTGATTGGTTAACCTTTTGCAATTCTCCCAGATTTTTAAAGTGATACATGTCTTAAAGAAGCTATACTTGGAAGAAGAAAATTTGGCATGAAGATCAATGACTCTGAGCAATGTGAGGAGTGGACTACTGTGGTGGTTCTGGGTCTTGCTCAGATCCAGTTTAAAGGACGGCATACTTAACTCCTAGCTACCGTGAATGCTGGACAGCTGCCTCCTTCTCTGGAGATTTGTACTTGACTGTATGGGAGTGTTCTTTGGGAACGCTCTTTACTGGGAGATGATTCTCTTCAGAAGGTTAATACAGGGCATAAACATATGGCTGCTTTGCCTCAAGATGGGGCCTATTTTATGATGCAGGTCTTGCTCTGGAGTTTCCTGTGGGATCAGGCTGAAGCTAGTCATTAGCTGCAATAACATCTTTGCTTTGGTTCTTATTGTACTTTTGCAACTAGAGTTTTTCAATGATACAATAATTTGTACCTGAAATGAAGAGAAAAGATAATCTGCCCTGCTTTGTGTTATTTATTCTCTTTCTCCTGATACATCATTTTTCAATAATTCCTCGCAGAAGAATCTTTCTTATAGGCTCTGTTTCCAGAGAACCTGACCTAACATAAGATATAATGTAAATTTCTGAGAATCTTGATGGTTACTAATTTCAAATACTACCAGTTATAATCAAAGGAGTTCTCAGAAAACACACCCCACACACACACACACACGTACACACACCCCTAGTATGTATATATATATATATATATATATATATATGGATACTAATGTATAAATCACAGATATCTTATGGTCTTTTTTTTTTTTAGAGGTTTTCGCTATAGGATGCGTGCACTCGCCAGAAAGACAGAGAGACAGAGAGACAGAAAGCAAAAAATCACCCCCCAGGGAGGATGGCCATGCTGCAATCCCTTCTCCTCCATTCTCCTGGGATCTTGGGCATGCACGCACACGCACCCAGCGTGAGTTTAAGCCAGAAAACACACCCCACACACACACACACGTACACACACCCCTAGTATGTATATATATATATATATATATATATATGGATACTAATGTATAAATCACAGATATCTTATGGTCTTTTTTTTTTTTAGAGGTTTTCGCTATAGGATGCGTGCACTCGCCAGAAAGACAGAGAGACAGAGAGACAGAAAGCAAAAAATCACCCCCCAGGGAGGATGGCCATGCTGCAATCCCTTCTCCTCCATTCTCCTGGGATCTTGGGCATGCACGCACACGCACCCAGCGTGAGTTTAAGCCGCCGGGTCTGGGACTCAAACTGTGGTCGACTACATGGGAGTCCAGCGTCATAGACATTATGTCAACTGCTGGTCCCTTTTTTATGGTTTTTAAATGAGGAAGTAGGCCAGTTTCTACTTCCCCAAAGGGCCTGGGAATCTTTATCTTTAACAATGAAAAAAAATGAAGATTCAAATCCTGAGTGCTGGGCATACCTGTTTCAGTGACTTGTGGGCACATGTATCTTCTCCTTGGAAAGGAATGTAGCTAGTTGCATGCCTACATGGGAGTGCCTGGGATAAGGCATGACTCAGTCGCATGTCTTGGAAGAGAACCAGTAGGTACTTCGTCTGTTGAGAGAACACAAGTGACGCAGTTTTGAATTATAAATGTACTTTAGGCGGAATTTTGTTTGGGGGCAATAAGCAGGACCTTTGAACTAATCTTGGATCTGACTCTTTGGACTTGGATATAGGTGAACTTTCCTACTTAGAGATATTACATTGACAAGATAGTTTATTAATATTTGAAAAGGAGAGATAAGATCATTTGTCCTGTAGACTGAGACACATGTGTACCTTTTGTGTCATGATGATGAGAGAAGATACCCGATGACTAGCAGAAAGCAATATCTTAGCACCGATAAACAAGACTGATCAGAAAATCTGAATCTGAAAACTGTTTAAAATCAAAAAGACCACTTTATTTGCATGCAAGAAACCTTCCTGTAGCCACATGTGTGGTCATTGAAAAAAATCTGGTAAGGGCCCAGCAGTTAGCATAATGGCTATGTCGTTGGACTCCCATGTAGTTGACCGCAGTTTGAGTCCTGGACCTGGCAGCTTAAACTCACGCCGGGCGCGTGTGGGTGCGTGCCCAAGATCCGAGAGGAGAATGGAGGAGAAGGGATTGCAGTGTGGCCATCCCCCCTGGGGGGTGATTTCTTGCTTTTTGTCTCTCTGTCTCTCTTTGTCTTTCTGGCAAGCACATGTGCCCTATAGCAAAAACCTCTCCAATAAAAGAAAAAAAAAAGAAAAAAATCTGATAAATGTCAAACATTTCAGTTCATTTATTTTAATTTCGTTAACTATTTAATCTTGAAGTTGGTCATGTCAGCAATCTTCCATATGCCAATAATACCAAAAGAAGTCTTAGAAAATTGATTTTATCATAAATAAAAAGTTCTTCACATTCTTCTGTGAACAAAAAGTTGTATATCATGTGTAAAAGACAGAGAGGGAGAGGGGGAAAGAAACCTCCAATGGAGCTGGTCATGCTACAATCCTTTTTCCTTCATTTCTACATCCTGTCTGGATCCTGGATATGTGTACACATAATCTGCATGTTTTCCCAAGGCGCTAGGCCTGAATTGGAACCATAGTTAACCATGTGAGATCTGGCTTCCTTTGTATAGAAATCAACTGTTCTGCTATGGGTGCCCTGGGGCTCTTTTGCACAAAGGCAGAGATGCTTTAAATCCCTGAGGGAATTTATCCATGAAGTTACTTAGGGTAAAAACAGATGAAAAGAATGCACAAGAAGGGGTGATGTGGAATATCAATAAGACGACTGCCCAGGAGAAAAAGGGGCCAGGGGAGCAATGTCTGAACATTTGTTCCAGACAGGTAAAAATATGCAGCACAAATAAGGTTTATAGGTTGCAATTTTTACAGATTCCACTCACTAAATGCCCTACGAAATTGCTTTCAGGACTTAGAAATCTTCATCTCTGAAAGCTTTCCTTCTAAGCTCAGCTGTATGTGGTTGCCCTGATTTTTCTCTCCTGATTATTGAGGAAAATCACCGCAGAAGTCTTGCTCTTTGCATTGCAAGACCGCTCAGATAAGACAGGTCCTGCTCTCTGAGTCATCCAGTACGGTTTAGAGGTTTGGAAACTGGACAGGGTCTGATCCAAGCGAGTGATAAACTGATGTCAAAAGACGGCATTCGAGTTTATGGATGTGCCGAAGGGGACGGATGCTTCTCTAAACCCCCAAAGTTCTTCAGAGCCAACAAATCTGAACCCGAAATTTTACAATCAGATAATTTCCCATGAAACGTCTGGTACTTTATATTTCTTGTTAGCTCATAAACGCCACGAGAGCAGCTTTTCTTGCTGTATTTAAGTTCTTCCCAGGCCGGTTTTGGTGTTGGCCCAAAGCCAAACACTCAGAAATGGGAGACATTGACAGAAAAGATGATAAATGGCTATACTGGGAGAGTGAGGAGAGTTCTGTGTAGATTCTGATCTAGAAGATGCTGGGAATGGCATTGGGTGGAAGAGATTCACGTCTGTCAGCTGGTTCTCTCATTCTGAACAAATGAAGAGATGTGTACATATGGTGTCTCTGTTGGGCATCTGGCTGACAGTCATCTTTTTTTCTTTGTAAAAAATCATTTATTTATTTACTTTTACATTTTCTCACAAACATATGCTTTACATATCAAAAAATTTTTGCTCATACTTCCTCATTCTTTTTTTTTCATTTTTTCCCAATTTATTTACTTGCATTCATTCACTGTACATTTTTCCATTTCTTTTTTTTTTTCCATCCAGAGTACACTGTATATTGTCTCAATCAAGCATATCAACAAACATGTTATTATTAGCAAGTGATCTTCCATTTCTTGTTTTCTGTATGTTTTGCTTTTTTCCCCCTATCCTTGGTTCCCTCTCTCTTACCCTCTGCCACCTCCTGTTCTCCTCCCACACTTTCTCTGTTATCTATGTTTGCTTTCTATACCATTTTCCCCCCACATTTTATTGAATCACCAAAGACCCTCATCAATCCAAATACCCTCCTAGCAAACACATGTGACACATTTCCATGAGCACAAGTCTAACTTTACGCATCCTATCAAGTAGCACCTAACTGGGGCTACATATCCTACTGCAGTCATTGAATAGATAATATTTTTTTTTCCTGAAACTTTTTTTTGTAACTCAATTTACATTCCTTCCCTAAGCATCATCCCAGCACACAAAATGCTATCTCCCATCCAGTACACACTGCATAGTGACTCAATCATGCACATTACAAAAAATATAAATTTCCACTTCTAGTTGCTAGAATTAATTCCACCCCTCTTTCTGACCCTCTGTCCCTTCCCACCCTCCTCTCACACCACCTCTAGTGTCCAAAATTGTCCTCCATTCCCTTCCCACCCACATTGCATTGATCACACAATTTCCTACATAACCTGACTACTTTCAAAGGTGAGTTCCCTCGTTACTACTAAGAAAACCAGTTTTAACTTAAATCAAAGAACCGCCAAGGAACTTTGCTTAAAGCCCGGAAACAGGTTAGGATTCTGTTCAAATGGTAGGTGCATGAACCTATCAGTCTCATATACTTTTATCTTCTGTTCTGGTTCAATTTTCCTGATTAAATTCTGGGATATAGTATTCAACTCCAGACTTGTCCCTATGATTAAGTTAGCTACTTTCTCAGTTTTTGGACTCTTATTTCCATGTATCTGCGTTTAGTTTTCCTGATACAGCACATCCTTGAGAACTTCTTGGAGGTCTGGTCTGGTGCTGGTAAATTCTTTCAGGTTTTGTTTATCTGAGAATGTTCTTGTCTTTTCTTCCCACCTGAAAGATAATCTTGCCGGATACAGTATTCTTGGCTGAAACTGCTTCTCTCTTAACACTTGGAATATATTTTCCCATTCTCTCCTCGCTTTTATTGTTTCTGATGAGAGATCTGCTGTTAGCCTGATGGGATGTCCTTTGTAGGTAACTTGATGTTTTTCTCTTGCTAATCTTAGTATCTTGTCTTTGTCTGCAGTTTTGGTCAACCTGGCTATAATGTGTCTTGGAGAAGATCTTCTAGGGTTGATTCTATTTGGGGTCCGTTGTATTTCCTGGGACTGGATCTTTGAATGCCTCTCTAGGTTTGGAAAGTTTTCTTGCAGGATTTCCTGGAATAGATTATCAATGCCCTTATGGGTTTCCTCACCTTCTGGAATGCCAATTATCCGGATATTTGGACGTTTGATGGTATCCAGTACTTCTCGCATATTATTCTCAAATTTTTGTGCCATTTTCTCAGCCTTCATGGTGGATTTTTCTAGGCCAGCCATTTTCTCCTCTACATCTGAGATTCTATTTTCTGAATGATCTAGTCTGCTTTTAATGCTTTCCAGGGAGATTTTGACTTCTTGTATTATAGACTTCATCTCTAGCAGTTCGGTTTGAGTCTTTTGTAAAGTGTGTAATTCCACTTTTAGATCTTGCAGGAATTTCCTCATCTCTTGGAACTCGTCAATCTCTTTCTCCTTTCTCTTTAGTAGTTCATTATCTCTCTTCTCTTCCATCTCTGTTAGCTTAGACATTATGAATGATCTGAATTCCTTATCAGACATTTCCATGATTTTCACCGAACTGCTTGTGGATGAAGAGTTACTCTTTTCCCTAGGAGGAGAGGTATTTTCTTGTTTTCCCATGTTTCTCGTGATCTGGCGGTGATTTCCTGTCATCTGATGAATGTTGTGTTTCTTTCAAATTCTTGAAGTTCAGCCTTAATGTTCAGGAGCAAGCAAACAGAGGTGATCCAGAATCTCTTTGCTGTTCTATTGTGCTTACGCTAGCTCGTTTGTTGGAGGCTGAATTATTAGTAGAAAATCTTCATTCCCTTAAAAATCTAGTTCACTGTAGCCATGTGGAACCTTGTCCTGAAGGCCCTTGGCTTCTTCTGCCGCTAGCTCATTTGTTGGAGGCTGAATTATTAGTAGAAAATCTTCATTCCCTTAAAAATCTAGTTCACTGTAGCCATGTGGAACCTTGTCCTGAAGGCCCGTGACTTCTTCTGCCTGGATGGGAGGAGCAGAGTGAAAATTCATACTTCCTCATTCTTGACAGTTAATAAAAAACTTTCAAAATTTCAAAAAACTGAATTTTAAAGGTAATGTTGGAAATATTTGTTGTAATTTTGATTGAGACTCTGTAACAACAGAGACAGTGTGGTTTTAAATATTTGTGAGAAAATATTTGCTTGTCAACTACTCAAACTGTTGAAAAGCATACACCCTGCACACAAGTCAGACATAAACCTCAGTTCAGCCCTGCCTACTAAGTATTCTGTGATATACCATCTGTTAGCAAAGGTCAGTCTCTTTTTCTTCAAAGTCTTCCTAAAGATAATCCTCTGGTTGTGGCTGCTCTTTTGCAATATCTACTGATTACAACACAAACAGTTCTGCCTGGCAGAGACGATTAGAGAAGCTATATGAAAGAATTTGTACCATAAAATAACCTGGACTTTTCCATTCTTTCATATAGCTTCTCTAATTGTCTCTGCCAGGCAAAACTGTTTATGGTGCCAGGTCACCTTTCCAAGAGCTTCTGTTGGCTTACTTGAAATCTACCTTAGTTCCGTAGTTTTCTGGTTTAATTTTCAGACACGACATTCCAGTCAAAACCCTGTTCAATAACTAGTATTTCTAATTTCTGATTCAAAGGAACAGGTATTACTGAACTTATGCAAATAGCCATTCTGCCATAGAATAAGAATACCCCCAAATATTTTCTACTTCCTGAGGGGTCAAGAAGGGAGAAAAGCTTATGTTTCCATTTAAAGAAACAAACAAACAAGTTGAAAAAACATCTTAACAAATAGTTAATCCTATCAACAGCTCAAAAGAGAGCAAACTCCTTAAAATGGGAAAACGAAGCATAGTAAAAAAAAAAGACAGTAATATTTTACTCAAAAATCATAAAGTTCTATTTCACCATTTCAGTCTTATGTAATTAATCTTTCTTTTGTTAAATTTGCAGTGTTACTGTGGTCCAATGTTTCTGCTTAAATCCTGGAAATGAACATTCATTAATGTTACTAATTAATACATCTTATACCTAGCATTAAGTTGGTCATTTTCTTAGTTGCTTTTTGTTCTCTTATTTCTGTATGTGTGTCTTTAGTTTTTCTAGTATAAAACTCCTTTCTGAACTTCTTGAGGAGTTTGTTAAATTTGCAGTGTTACTGTGGTCCAATGTTTCTGCTTAAATCCTGGAAATGAACATTCATTAATGTTACTAATTAATACATCTTATACCTAGCATTAAGTTGGTCATTTTCTTAGTTGCTTTTTGTTCTCTTATTTCTGTATGTGTGTCTTTAGTTTTTCTAGTATAAAACTCCTTTCTGAACTTCTTGAGGAGCTGGTCTGATACTGGTAAATTCTTTCAGGTTTTGTTCACCTGAGAATGTTTTTTATCTTTTCTTCTCATATGAAGGATAGTTTTGTCAGGTATAGTATTCTTGATTGAAACTGTTTTTCACTTAACACTTTGAATATATTTTCCCATTCTTTCTTTGCTTGCATTATTTCTGATTTTAGCCTAATGGGATAACCTTTATAAGTAACCTGCCATTTCTCTTTTGCCAATTTTAGTGTCTTGTCTTTGTGGATTTGGCCAGTATGGCTGTGATGTACCTTGGAGAAGATCTTCTTGGGTTGATTCTATTAGGGGTCCTTTTTATTTCTTGGGTTTGGATATTTGAATGCCTCTCTAGATTTGGAAAGTTTTCTTCCAGGATTTCATGGAATAGATTATCAATGCCTTTATTAGTTTCTCCACCTTCTGGGATACCGATTATTTGAATGTTTAGGTGCCTAATGGTACCTAGTATTCCTTGTAGAGGTTTTTTTTTTTTTTTGGTTATTTTCTCAGTTTTTTTGGGTTGTTTTTTCCTAGGCCACAGGTTTTGCCTTTAACTCAATCCTCTGCATGGGCTAATCTGCTTTTAATTCTTTCGAGGCAGGTATTGATTTCCTGTATTGCAGCCTTCACCTTTAACAGTTTCATTTGATTCTTTTTTACGGTGTATTATTTCCTCTTTCAGATCATGTAAGAACTTCCTCACCTCCTGGATCTAGTTGTCTTTTTTCTCCTGTATCTTCTAGAGTTCATTGTCTCTCAGTTCTTGGATCTCATTTAGTTTTGTCACTATAAATATTCTGAATTCTTTATCAGACATTTCCACAAGTTCCACTGTACTATCTGTGGATGATGAGGGATTGTTCTTTTCACTTAGCGGAGAGATATTTTCTTGGTTTCTCATGTTTTTTGTGCCTCTGCAGTGGTTTCTGGTCATTCTGTGACAAAATCTCTCCTCCACTGTGTTTTGCAACATGTTATCCACAGAAAGAGATTATGAGTTCAGATTTATAAAAAGAGGTTTCTTCCTTAAAGCAGGAGGTTCAATAAGTGTAAAGGATTTCAATGACCCTAAAAGTATTCATATGCTTGATTACTGTGCACCCAGGCCTAGGTGTGGAAACTGAAGGGCAGAGTAGGAAAGTAGGGGTAAAAAAGAGAAAAAGAATTATTTTAAAAGGTAAAAATGAAAACTGTTCAGCATGCTAGCACACATGCCAACACGCCAGGACACACCTCAGATTTAAAATGGCTTCTGGAATTAGCAAAAAAAAAGAAAAGGCCTGAGGTGAGAAGAAGTGGTTTAAAAAACAAAACAAACAAACAAACAAACAAAAAATAAAGAGAAACAGACAGAGACAGAGACAGAGACAGAGAGAGGACAGAGGTCGCCCTACCTTGTCTGAGAGTTTCAGGGTCTAGAAGATGATGTTTAGAGAATAACTTTAGTTGTCTTGGTCCCTGAACATGCCAGAACACAGCTCAGATTTAAAATGGCTTCTGGAATTAGCAAGAAAAAGAAAAGGCCTGAGGTGAGAAGTTTAAAAATTAAAAAATAATTAAAAATTAAAAATTTAAAGAGAGAGACAGACAGAGACAGAGAGAGGACAGAGTTCACCCAGCTTGTTGAGTATTTCAGGGTCTAGAAAATGAGGTTTAGATTGTAACTTTGGTAGCCTTGGTCTCTGAACACACCAGGACACACCTCAGATTTAAAATGACTTCTTGTCTGAGTGTTCTGAGGTCTCTTTTTTTTCTGAGTGTTTTGGAGTCATCTTTTTTTTTTTCTGAGAAATGACTATTTCTAGTCAACAAGGTTAGAACTCTAACAAACTAATCAACTTGCATATGGCTAGACTTGCAAATCTTTAGCGAAGTGTAAACAAATAACCAAAAAACACACTGCCTGAAGATTCCTCTGCCTTTGGAATGAGAGGAGCCACTGGGCATGCAGTGGGGAACTTATTGGAATAAAATGATAAGTGATAAGGCAGGATTGTGAAGGTGGAACATGGTGCTGAAAAGGGCAAGAGTAGAGTGTGAGAATGGGGAGGTGTAGTCATGAGGAGGGGTCTGAGTGTGGAAAGAAGTACAGTTCCTAATTCCTAACAAAATATCAGAATCCCGTCTCTTAGAGGTTGGCACACATTGGGGATCTCCATTTATAACTTTTACAACTTTTACTTTTTCTATTTTCTTTAGGTTTTTTTTTTTTTTTCCATAAGATGTATATGCTTGCCAGAGAGAGAGAGAGAGAAAGAGAGAGAGAGAAGGAAAGCGAAAAATCACTCCCCAGGGGGAATGGCCACACTACAATCCTTCTCCTCCATTCTCTCAGGATGTGGGGCATGCGTGCACATGCACCCAGTGTGATTTTCAAACTGCCACATCCGTGATATCTGAACCATAGTTCACCGTGTGGGGCGGGGAGGGGGGCTGGGGGCAATGCCTTAACAACCATGTCACCTTTTTTTTTTTTTTAAATGTCTTTTTGGAGAGGTTTTTGCTATGGTGTGCATGCACTCTCCAGAAAGACAGAGAGACAGAAAGGGAGAAATTACCTCCCCAGGGGGGATGGCCAAGCTGCAATCCCTTCTCCTCTATTTTTCTCTCAGGATCTTGGGCATGCATGCACATGTGCACAGTGTGAGTGTAAGCCACCAGGTTCAGGACTTGAACCACGGTCTACCACATGGGAGTTCAGCAACATAGCCATTACACCATTTGCTGGTCCCCTATGTAACCTTTTTAAAGATATCTAAAATAAATAGAAACTAAATCGAAATGTGAAGGCACCAAATGCACCTTAGTTACTTAAATTTACCTCGCATCTTATGTACCAAATATTCCAAGGAAAAGAATTATACATCCTTATTTTTTATTATAAATGAATTCTACTTTTCTCCCTAGGATTCTGTAAAGTTTTTAGGGCCTAATTGTTTATTGGCTTAGCAATCCAACATTCATTTGCTGAGGGCATACTCTCACAGGCTCTAATGTTCTCTGGGGTTACAAATAGGAATAAGAAATAGGTTACTTCCTGCAGAACAAAGCTGGTTTTGTGGGCATGAACCTGTGCAGTCACATTGAGCCCCATGCTTGGAAGGTCTGACACTTGGCTTAAAGCTTAGATGTTGCTTTCTTGAAACTCTTAAAGATTTTTTTTTAAGTCTATATATTCATTTCTTTCATGAGAAGGAAAGAGAGTGAAAGAGAGACAGAGGTAGGAACAGAGAATCAGACACCTCCAACAGATTCTTTGTGTCATAGTCTACCCAAGTTTCAGTCAGTGAAGTTCGTTCAGGGAGGTCCTGAGACATGAACCAAGGACCTTGTTCATGTGGTCTAGTTGTCTTACCATTACATCATCATGTGACCTCTCTGAAAGACTTTTGAACATGGAGTTCTGCATTTTTATTTGCACCGGATCTTGAAGATTATGCAGCTGAGTCTATCTCAGAAGCTTGTTTGAGAAAAAAGTTTACTTAACTATACTACAATCGTATCTTGTACAATGTGATAATATCCCAAAAAAAGGAAGGAAGGAAGGGAGAAAGGAAGGATACACAAGCACATAGCAAGTGCTGTGCTGAGAATCCCAAAGGAAGATGTATCCTCATGTGTTTGTTGGAGGTCGAATGTTTTAATTTAGGATGTGTTATTTTAGTGAGAATTTTAATAGAAATTTACACCTTATAACTGTTAATCATTTTGCCAAGACACTGCAGAGTTGTATTAATTCACACTGATTAGTTTAGTCTAACAAAGCACATCGCACAAAGAACAAGAGATGATGATTTGTTAACTAATTTCTAACCTGTCAGACTATTCTTATTTTCCATTACCTATCCCATAGAACAAGCATTTGGTGATAGGGAGAGAGAATATGATATAAAGATATAAGGAAGTGTGAGAGTATGTGTGTAAATGTGCACACAAGCATTTTAGCTAGGGTTAGGCAGGAAGACATTTGGTCATTGTTTTGCTTTGAGTTTTCAGTGGTTTGTGTAGTGGTAAAATAAGCATATTGTAGTTATCTCGCATGACTGGATTGTTATGGTTGGAGAAGTGCTAGAAATAAGTGAAGGTAGAGATTTGCTGATGATAAAGATTTGTACTTAGAGACATAAATTTAAGGTAGGTAAAGATAACAAGAAATAGGGACCAGCAGTTGGCGTAATGGCTATGTTGCTGAACTTCCATGTAGTTGACCACGGTTCAAGTCCTGGACCTGGTGGCTTAAACTCATGCCAGATGCGTGTGCGTGCGTGCCTAAGAAGAGAATGGAGGAGAAGGGATTGCGGCATGGCCATCCCCCCCAGGTGTGATTTCTCATTTTCTGTCTCTCTTTCTGGCAAGTACACGTGCCCTACAGCAAAAACCTCTCAAAAAGAAAAGAAAAGATAACAAGAAACAAAATAATGACATTAGCATGTAGAGATTAACATAATAATTCCATATTTTGTATTCTCATGAGTTTCTTTGGTAAGTTAACAATAATAGCCCTTTGTCTTTTCATCAAGAGGGAATTTTTTTTTGGACACAAGTTAAATGTCAGAGGTGAGCACTAGAATACCAAAAATTTCCATTCACTTCTAAGGAGTTTCCTGAAGAGAAATATAGATTGTCCTTAAATTCGTTTTTAGTGTATTATATGAACAATCTTCCTTTTATAAGAGTTTTCCTTTTATCATGCCCAACATCATCTGTTTTTAAAAACTCAGTCCTTTAATTTTTATCACCTCCCCAACACACACACTCACACACACACACACACACACACACACACGTGAAGAAAAGAAAAAAGTAGAAAGAAAGAAAAAAGAAAGAAAATGAAGGGCTGGACCTACAGGCTAATGGTTAAGAACATCAGATTCCACATGATTAACAGCCATGGGAGTCCTGTCCCTGGTGGCTTGAAAAACACTCCAGGCACAGGTGCATGCGTGCCCCAAATCCCAACAGGATGGAGAGATGGAGGCGAAGGGATTGTGTGTGACCACACCCCATTAGAGGGGTGGTTTTTCCCTCTCCTTCTCTTTCTGTCTCTCTGTCTCTGATAAGCACATATGCCATTGGCAAATAAAAAATAAAAATAAAAATATAGAAAAAAGGAAAGAAAAGAAAAGGAAAAAGAAATGAATAGAAGAGAAAGAAGGCTCAAATCTAAGGATTTCCATGCCACATAGAAAGGAAGAGTAACATTTTGTTTTCTCCTGTTTTCATCTATTTTTCAAAGACTAAATTTTCACCTGAGTTTCAGTCTAGGCATCTAGAATCATATTTGGAAAAGTGAGGAAGATTAGATTTTGAGAGAATAATTAACTGACAAGGAAAGGCAAGACTTCATTAATAATTTAATATAGCAAATAGATTTCAAATATACAGACGTAGGCAGGAAAACAGAAAGTCAGGCACATTAAACCATTCAGTTTTAGTACACTCATGCTACTAGGCATCATCACATGCTAAAGCAACATTTGCAGAGCCAAGTTAAGAAGTAAAATGTTCTGCAGAGATAAAAAGTTTTGAGAAAGGGTACATATTGACCAAAAGAAAAAAACAAAAACAAAAACAAAAACAAAACCAGTTCCTAATAGTTCAATGTAAATAAAGCCTTCAGAACGTTGTTGACATTACATTGAAGTTTGTGCAGTAAATTACTGAAAATTAAAGCAGCATGAATAATTTTTACAGCTTTGCATATCAGAAAGATGATTGATTAAAGGATGTGTTTATTTGAATAGGCCAAGAGTATCTGCCTAATTTAATAGATGAGTGTGTGCATATTTGTGATTTTAGAACCAAGAAGCCCAGGAGCAGAGAACACAGCTGAGATGGTTGCTCAGCTACTCTCATCATTATCACCATCACTATCAATGCAATAGGATGCTGGACATTTGGGGGTGCTGAGCTGGAATGTTTCTAATTCTTCTGGTGTATGGAAGTCACCTTGTCCATTTTCAGTGCCCATTCGGAAACCAACCTCCTCTGCCATTTTTTCTTTTTTTAGAGAGTTTTCCAGCGACATAGCCATTACACTAACTGCTGGTCCCCTCCACCATATTCTTTATCTCCCAAATTTCTAAGACTTTATGGGACTGTTTCTTCTCCTTACTCCTAGTATTTGCTCTGAATCTTGCCTTTTATGACTGCTTTTCTCATATCCATACCATTTTGCTCCATTTTAAACACTCACTGCCCTGATTATTTCAACTCTTCAAAGTGGCAATAATACAAGGCAATAATACAACCCTTGAGGGTGAATGCTATGGATTGATTGTTTGTGTCCCCCTAAAGTTCATATGCTGAAACTCTAATCCCTAATGTGATAGTTTTAGAGATGGGGCATGGTGGAAGGGGATGGTGGTGTGACCAGGTCCTGTGGAAGCTGCTCCTCTCTCTCTTTCTAATGTGTTCATATGCTCTCTACCATGAATAAAGAGAAAAAGAGTAAAGGTAATTGGGAGTCAGACCATTAATTATTAATAGAAAATTGAGAGTTAAGAAAGTCAGAAATATGTTCTTAGAAAATAAAACTAGGAAGAAGAATAGTTTGGGCAAATTCTACCCAAGTATAGAGAACCTTGATGAACTATTACTACCCATTTACCCATGTTTAAATGTTAGCAGGTGCCAGAGTTCAACTTTGTTCTCAGGTTTTCATTCAATCTTCATATTTCTTTCTTTATACAGAGAAAAAACTGCTGTTTAGAAGCTATGGCATCAACAGTTATTCTAGATTAATGAAATCAACATGAGTGAGTAGGCCCTTGATTTATAAGAGGGATGAAATTAATAATGTGTAATTGGAACATAAATCATGACTAAATGTGTATTTACAGCCTCTTCTCTGCTCCCACTCTCATTGGAGTTTCTGGGCTTCCCTTTGGGGTAGAAAACTTTAGTAATGGACAAGTCAGAAAAAAAAAGTGAAAGAAATTCAAGGAGCTGAGTTGATTTGCACAAGAGCTGAGAAAGAGAGGGTAAGAGGGGAAGAAAGAGAGCACAAAGCTTCATTGGCTTAGTGTCAAGGAGGACATATTTTGTAGTAAAATGGAAAGTGAGGAGGAAAGAATGACCCACTAGAAACTTTGATGAGAAAGAATTAGAGAGCAGAAGACCAGAAGTGGTTGCTTGAATTATGAATAAGATTCTCTTTATTAGTTCTTGTATAAGGTAACAAAGGATAGAATTATTTTTAACTACTCATGGTTACTCTACTGGATTGTTTCTTTGGGTAAGACACCTTAGCAAGGCTGGGTCATTTGGAGTCCTTGAGTTTATTTGGATCTCAGGTGGAGAAAAGATATTGTTCTTTGAGACCAGCAGTTGGTGTAGTGGCTATGTCGCTGGACTCCCATGTAGTCGACCATGGTTTGAGTCCTGGACCCGGTGGCTTAAACCCATGCCGGGTGCGTGTGCATGTGTGCCCAAGATCCCAAGAGGAGAATGAAGGAGAAGGGATAGCAGTGTGGCCATACCCCCTGGGGGGTGATTTCTCACTTCCTGTCTCTCTCGCACGAGCTCACAAACCCTTTAGCAAAAACCTCTCAAAAAATAAAAAAGACATTGTTCTTCAAGATTGTTCATCTGAAGCAGGGCCAGGGCTGGTTTCACAGACAGAGGCCTGTTATATGGGATCTCATGTTCAGAAGGACACCATGTTTGCCAATTACAGTTCTAAAATCCTTTATAGTTTTATCTCTGAATTTGCGTTTTTCAAATGAAGTTTGAATGTGTATTTGTAAATGAAATGTACTAGGGGCAAGAGATCTTAGGCTGATCATAAAGGAGAGTTGGGTTGAAGGCAGGTGGAGACTGAAGTTCAGTGGGGAATGTCCCACTTGGTGCATTAGGCATGACACAACAGTATTGAGCCTCTTACTCTCCCCTGATCCAGGAATCAAGTGTATTTTAGTGCTAAGTTTTAAAGATCTTGGGTTATCTATCAGCCCTGAGTTGGTCTAGTGAGAAGGGAAAATACCTGACCCAACTTCCCCCAGGGTAATTAGTGGAAGTTGGAGGCCCACTACATGGGACAGAGCTAGAGTTTTACATGCTCCGTGTTACAGGGCTTGGAAGTGAGGGGTAGGGGTGGGGTGAGGATGTCTGCTTTCTTCTGGAAAGCATCCCTATGGCTTTAGACTGGTCCTTCAATTGGTTCTGGGCCTCTGGAAATCTTCTCTTTGTGCTTCCAAACTTCCTGTGCCTAACTTGTGTTTGTCTCTTCTGGTCAGCTCAGAGGGTCTTCAGAAGTGAAGCAGAAATATAAACTGGGTAATTTTGGTGATTCCCTCTGCTAATTAAATACTCTAATAAGTATTTGCATTAAAAAAAACTGCATGATATGAAGATGAGTGGCAAAATTCAAATTAACTTAAAATTTTTATTTTTCTTTACTTAGAATAACATTAAATAGCACATAAAAAAGCAATGTGGTAAGTTGGGAGACCATCAGAAGAAAGAGTAAAGGGTTTTTTTTTTATTTTAGCACCTTTACCAGCACCCTTTTTCTGCTCTTGGAAGAAGGTAATCCTGGTTTACCACTTTGCACTGACACTAACCAGTTATGTAGCCAGCCTTGAAGAGGGAAGTTTGTAAGACTTAGTTAGAAGCAGTTAGAAAAAAGGAGGGTGCTGGCTAAAACTGATTTAAACTTAAGATGGAAATTTAATCAACATGCTTTATGGCTGGAAATGGTAAAACTCTTTTGGGTGGATGATGAGCCTTAAAATGCAGGATCCTGCATAGATTCTGTAGTATGGCAGGTTAGAACTCAAACCATGGCTTTCTACAGTGTATGGGAAATGAACCATTTCATCAACTGTAATATGTAGTGTTGCTTGAGGATAAGAGCAATTTGAATATGTTGGTATTAGCACTTAACTGAATTTTCCAAAGGTATTTACTTCTTTATGCAAAAATCACAGAATTTAATTAGGATGGCATTTGTGGGGTTGTCTGCCAAAATTTGTGTTCCCCCTTCCATAATGTAGCATTGGCATTGCAAAGTGGCAGCACAACAAGGACTACATTTTCCATTCCCTTTGAAATTAGGTGGCATCATGTGATTACTTCTGACCAATAATAAATGAATGAGAGTGAAAATAATGTATGTCATTTCTAGGAAAAGTATTTATGAAGTGGGTATTCTTTCCTTGCTTCATCTCTATTATTTTGTGGGTTAGGTGCAGAGAAATACAAGTTTAGGGAATGAGAGAGCCACAAGGTAGAAGAAACCTCATTTCCTCTTGCCACTTGGAAGAAAGGTTTCTGACACATGCTCATTGAACTTGGTCATGTGATGACCACAGAATAAGCTCTGTGTTAAGCCCCTGAGAGATTTTATTATAACAAATAGCTGACTTTAACAGTTTCTACCAAGGACAGTAACCGACTAATTTAAAGATTTCAAATAATCTTTAAAAAAAAATTAATCCAGCTGCCATGACAGCTGAGATCTAGTGATTTCAGATGTAAGAGCAATGAAGATGTTCTGTTGAGAATTTACCATGGCAAACAGAAAGGGCAGGCCAGAAGAAGACTGAGTCCACCATGATAGGTGAAATCTAGTGATTTCACATTCTGCTGAGAATTTACCCTGCCTCCACCCACTGGATGTCTAGACAGGTCTAAGTGAAAAGTTACTAAAATCCAAATACTACTTGGGTCCTCATATTCCTCAACTCTCACTGAATCTGCAACACAAGGGAGAAAAAAGCAATGCCAAAGAGTTTGCAGACCACATCCTACTGTGAGGCTCTGATCACTCAGACTGATCTAGAAATTAGGAAGAAACGAGTAATCCATCAGATGACTAGAAATCACCACAGGTGCACAAGAAATATGCAAAACCAAAAGAATATCTCACCCCCCCCCCGGGGAAAAGAATAACTCCTCTTCATCCACAGACAGTGCAATGGAACTCATGGAATTGTCTGATAAAGAATTAAGAGTATTCATAGTGAAAAAACTAAAAGAGGTGAAAAAGAAGAGAGACAATTAACACCAGCAGAAAAAAACCGTTGAGTTCCAGGAGGTGAGGAAGTTCTTCTGGGAGCTGAAAGAGGAAATACGCACCATAAAAAAAAATAAAATGGAACTGTTGGAGATGAAGGCTATAATATAGGAAGTCAAAACCTTCTTCGAAAGTCTTAAAAACAGACTAGATCATACAGAAAAATGGAATCTCAGATGTAGAAGACAAAATTGCTGGACTAGTAAAATTCACCACGAAAACTGAGAAAATAGCTTTGCAAAATGAAAATAATGTACAAAAAATACTAGAGACCATTAAATGTCCAAACATATGGATAATAGGTATCCCAGAAGGTGAAGAGACTAATAAGATTATTGGCGATCTAGTCCATGAAATCCTGAAAGAAAACTTCCCAAACCTAGAGAGGCATTTGAAGATCCAGGTTCAAGAAATACAAAGGACCCCAAATATGTTCATCCCAAGAAGATCTTCTCCAAGACATATTATAGCCTGAATGGCCAAAACCACAGACAAAGACAAGATACTCAGACTGGCAAGAGTGAAACATCAAGTTACCTACAAAGGATATCCAATGAGGCTAATAGTTGACCTTTCATGGGAAACAATGTGAGCAAGGCAAGAAGGGGATATATTCAAAGTGTTGAGTAAAAAACAATTTCAACCAAGAATACTATATCCAGCAAGATTATCCTTCATATGGGAAGAGAATATAAGCACATTCTCAGATAGGGAACCAGCAGATGGTGTAATGGCTATGTCGCTGGACTCCCATGTAGTAAAAAAAAAAAAAAAAAAAAAATCTCAGATAAAGAAAACCTGAAAGAAATTACCGACACCAGACCAGCTTTCCAAGAAGTTCTGAAGGGAGTGCTATCCCGGGAAAACTAAAGTCAGACACACAGAAATAAGAGATCTAAAACAACTAAGAAAATGGCCAGCTTAATGATAGAGACAACTCCAGAGTTGAACGTTATCTTCCAGAATTTAAACAGAAAGACCAGACCACAACAGAAGATAAAGTACATGCGTTTGAACTGGTGAAATAAAATTTTATGACTTTTGACTAAGACATTATTGGCCTTCTATGCTTTGTTTTCCAGTGTTAAGGAGTTTTGTTTTCTTTTGAGTTGTGGACAGGTCCATGTACCTACTATTTGAACAGAATCCTAACCTGTTTCCTGACTTTAAGTATTAAGCAAAATTCCCTTAACATTTTTTTAAATTTTGATTTATTAAAGCTAAAACTTTCTTAAAATTAAAACATGTATTTTAAAAAATACCTATTTAGTAACCACAGTAAGCTATATAGCCTCAGCTATGTGTTATTTTATAGTATATTCATTCTACCCACAAAATTTCATGCCTAAAGTCAACTTTTGTTCACAGATATGTATATATCAGCTGAACTTACAATTGAAAGTATTTAGATTAATTAAGATATTTTGTGAATCAAGGCAATGTGGGAAAGAATAAAGGAATGGAAAGCAACTGTAGATACCAGAGACAGGGTGGGAGGAGAATGGGAAATGGCAGAGGATGAGAAATGGGAGGAGGGGAATATATATACAAGAAACAAGAAGTGGGAAATTATTTGTTGATGACAACATGTATGATTAAGCCACTTTACAGTGTAGTCTGGCTGGAAAATCACATTTTGTATGCTGTGGTGATGTTCAGAGAAAGTATGTAAAATAAATAAATTAATTAAAAAAAAAAAGAAAACTTAATCCAGGGGACAACAGATGGCATAGTGGTTGAAGTGCTGGACTCCCCATGGCTTACCACGGTTCAGGTTCTGGACCGTGTGGCTTGCTTTCTCACTTTCCCTTTCTCTCCTTCTCTCTTTATCTTTCTGGCCAAAGTAATAGTAACAATAACAAATAAAATATAAATACATAATTCTAAAAAATCAAACTTAATCCAATTCATAGAAGGGAAAATCAGGTCATGAAAATGAAATCACTTTCTCACATAAATGAAAATAGCTGGTAGCAGAACTAGAGAACCTGAGCTCATCTTACAGTCCAGATCATTTTCCCTTTCATTGGTGATAACGTCTAAAGGGCAAACTTACTGTAATGTTTATGGCATGCTTTTAGAATTATTGTTAGTAGAGAACTGCAAAAACATTCTTTCCTTAAAAATCTGAATAGAATTAAGCTAGTCAATATAGAATTCCTCATGACATTATATGCAGCATTAATTATGTTAATCATAAATTAATTCTTTTCCTTTAAATGTAATCTTAGAGATGTCAGGAAATTCATACTTTTTGTATGAATTTAGAGGGGAACTAGATTTACTTATGAGCAATTTTCCTTATAGGAAACTTTGTTAGAACATATTTATTAAATTCTCCTAAATGAAAAAAAAAGTCAGTTATAAATGTTATAGTTTTAAAATGAATGGTATTTATTTATTTATTTATTTTTTTGGAGAGGTTTTCGCTATAGGGCACGTGCACTTGCCAGAAAGACAGAGAGAGACAGAGAGATAGAAAGCGAGAAATCATCCTCCAGGGGTGATGGCCACGCCACAATACCCTCTCCTCCATTCTCCTCTCGGGATCATGGGCACGCGCGCACACGGACCCAGCATGAGCTTAAGCCAACGGGTCCGGGACTTGAACCGCGGTCGACTATGTGGGAGTCCAGTAACATAGCCATTATGCTAACTGCTGGTCCCAAAATGAATGGTATTTTTGAAGAATGTAAAAAAATTTTTGTGAACTCCTCACCCAAGACTCTGCTCCTTCAAACAAAGGAATTAGATTAGGAAGAAAGAGCACAAGAGAAAAAAATGTGGAAACTATACATTTGAAAATTTGGGGCCAGAAGGTGGAGTGGTAGTTGGGGAGCTAGACTGCCACATAGCTGACCATGGTTTGAGTCCAGGACTTGGTGGCTTGCCTTCTCACTTTCTCTCTCTCTCTCTCTGTCTCTCATTGGTGAACATATGTGCTATAGCAAAATTAAAAACTAATAATAAATAAAGTTAAAGAAAAAAGAGAATTAAAAGGAGAGGATGAAAATGGTCTTGTGCATCTGGATTTGTTGTAAAAGTCTTGACCAAAGAATAATTTTGTAGGAAGAGAGTATAATAATATATATATTAGTACATATTTAGAAAAAATATTTTGTGTGGGAAATGGTGATAATGCAGTGAATGCTGACAATGGTTTGCCTTTGGGAGGAAGGATTAAGAGGTTTTCATCTCCTATGTTATGTATTTTTATAGAAATTAATAAGTGCTTCTATAAACAAACAAAACTTAATTTAGGCAGAGACCTGAATCAGACCACACATCATGTAAGTTCTGCAGGTATTGATTAAAGGGTTTTGAAAATCTCTTTTATCCCATAGCTAAGGACACTAAAAAGCAAGATTGTCAGGCATAGAGTGTCCAGGTGACAGAATTTTAAAAATAGTGACTCGTGAAGACTTCTTTAAAAAGAAATATAAAATTGTTAAGATTGTGTTTATAATGTAGATATATCATCTCCTTTACTCGAATCTTCTTTCCTGGCTAGTCAAATTTGCTCATAATTATTTTCATAGTTAATACTGGTTTTGCTACATTCTTGGAATGGGGATAGGGATGGAGACAGGAAAGAGGAGAATTAACAGGGAGAAAAAGCATTCCTCAAGACAGGCCATGATCTGCAGAAATATCCCAGGAGTGTTTCTGTAAGGAACTCCTCTTCTTAATTTTTGTTGAAACCATGCACACCCTTTGATGTACTTGGTCTAGTAATACACACCTTCTTCCTCTCTAGCTAGTCATATGAACTTATTTACATCACAAACCTTTGCCAGGGGCCAGGAAATAGATGTGTACAGTAATTCCAAACATGGTCAGAAAAGGAAGTGGCTCAGTAGTTTTCATAAAAGTCAATGACACCTATCAAATGGCATTAGAAATATTTAGGGAGGACTATTCACAATGACTTCAAATTGACATGATAGTACCTGCCTCAAATGAAATTACACAATACTGGCTGGTCTCTTAAACATTCACCTAAAGTCATGAAGTTAGCAAGATAGTTTCAAATGCCCAGAAAAACAGATATTAACTGGGAATTGTGCTTTGAGAAGAAATGAAGTCAAGGGTCTTCTATTGCTTTTGAGTAAGTCATGCTTTCATGTCTGAAAAAAAAAATCAATATAAATGAAAGACAGTCTTTTGTAGGTGGGGTTTCTTCCTCATAATTCACATTGTGTTTTCTGTAGATGTGCAGTGTTGTCTATTTTATATAATTAGAGGAATATTCTAAAAGCAAAGATTGAACATAGAACTGCTACTAAGATCAACTGTATAGCATTGGATTCTACACTCTTTGTTGTATTATGTTGGAAGTATACGTATAAACAATAATAAATGTGCCAGTACACATTATACATTTGCTGGCTCCATTTTATTTCTTTTTTTATTTTTTTGGATAAACATTCACCTAAAGTCATGAAGTTAGCAAGATAGTTTCAAATGCCCAGAAAAACAGATATTAACTGGGAATTGTGCTTTGAGAAGAAATGAAGTCAAGGGTCTTCTATTGCTTTTGAGTAAGTCATGCTTTCATGTCTGAAAAAAAAATCAATATAAATGAAAGACAGTCTTTTGTAGGTGGGGTTTCTTCCTCATAATTCACATTGTGTTTTCTGTAGATGTGCAGTGTTGTCTATTTTATATAATTAGAGGAATATTCTAAAAGCAAAGATTGAACATAGAACTGCTACTAAGATCAACTGTATAGCATTGGATTCTACACTCTTTGTTGTATTATGTTGGAAGTATACGTATAAACAATAATAAATGTGCCAGTACACATTATACATTTGCTGGCTCCATTTTATTCTTTTTTTATTTTTTTGGAAAAAAAAATTTTTTTTTGCTATAGGGCACGTGTGCTCATCAGACAGACAGAGAAAGACAGAGGGATAGAAAGCGAGAAATCACCCTCCAGGGGGGTTGGTCACACCGCAATCCCTTCTCCTCCATTCTCCTCTCGGGATCTTGGGCATGCATGCACACGCGCCCAGCGTGAGTTTTAAGCCACCAGGTCCGGGACGTGAACAGCGGTCGACTACGTGGGAGTCCAGCGACATAGCCATTACGCTAACTGCTGGTCCCTCTGGCTCCATTTTCTTGTAATTGCTAGAGGCTGCATGTACTCACAGAGCAAGAGACAAAGAGAAAAATATCCCCTACTGTAAGCATGGCTGTGTTACAATCCCTTCTCCTCCATTTCTCCCTCCCATCAAGATTTTGGATGCACACATACACACATATACTTGGTGTGTTTTTCAGGCAGCCAGGACTGAGACTCAAATCATGGCTGGCCATGTAGGATCCTGCTCCTTTAACTGCTAGGCCATGAGGCTGATCCATGCTGGTTCATTTTTAAAAATAAAGTATTTTTTTTAAATCTCTAATAAGAATTTTTTGAATCCTTAAAACAGAACTGTCCTTTTTTTATATTGTCAATAATGTTATGTGCTGAATTCACACATCAATAGCACCAGAAACCATTTTGTTGTCAAAGCATTTATTTTTGCTCAGAAAGTTGCATTCTTTTTTTTTTTTTTTAAATCTTGGTGTAGATGTCCCAAAAATTTTGTCATCTCTCCCACTGCAGTATTCAATTCAGCATCTTGGGGTTTCTTCTGTTCCCTTTCTATATATATAGAATCACCATCGGGCTTTCCCATAGGTGAGCAGAAGTTTCATTCAGCTCTCTCTTTCACTATGCGGCCCTACCCTGCTGGCAAAGTCAATTGAACCGGGAAGGGGTACCTTTTCAAACTGAGTCTGAGTCTGGTAGAGTAACACTGTCCTGAGAATTCGGATTGCAGCTAACTCGTTCTACTGGGCTGGTCATTTGATGAGAGAAGTAAATTGAGGAGGTTTAATGGTGGAGTGCGATACAATGACATCAATGCACAGAGGAAAGTAGAGCAAGAAGGGGAAAAGTTCCTCCTGGCCCACCAGGTGTGGTTCTAATTCTTCTCAAGGCTGTTTGTTCTTTGGGTTTCATGAGATGAGGGGGAGGATGATGATGATAAAATGTCCTTTGTTGGCTTAAGTTTAAAATAGGTTTCTGTTATTTGCAACTAAAAGACTTGATTAAGTAAGTTATCATGGATGTGCTATGAGGATTGGATCATCTAATAGCAGAATTTTGAAAACCATATAGAAGCATATTATCCACAATTATTAATAAAAAATGTCCTAATCTAAGGGGAAGAACGTAAGTGAGGTAGGTGTTCAGGGGCAGAATAGAATCCTTAGTCCCATGTAGATAGGTATTAATATTGTACCCTCAGGTCAATTTTCTTTTTGGTCTAGTGATAAAGTGAAAAGTGGATATGAATTTGGCCTAAATGTGGAGAAAAGTAGACCTGAAAAATTGGGCAATAGGATTTTGGACTTGTATGTACATGTGTCCAACATGTTTTCCAACCTGCCAGGTCTGGTAATCAAACCACACGGTCAGCCTTGCGGGAGCTAGACTCTTTAACTACCGTACCACCAGCTGGTCCTGTCATCTAAATATTTTTTGAAAGTGATTCACAAAAACCCAAAACTAAAACACCCAGAGAGAATTAATAGAGATCTAAATCCTTATATAAAAAAGTAAATCAATTAACAGAACTAAAATTAATGATTAATAATTATTGAAAGGGTAACAGTAATTAGCAGCAAGAGCAGGGGAAAAGGAGAAATAAAGATGCGAAGTAAAAAAAGCAAATACTACATTGTAAATTTCTGCGTAGTCCACAGAGTAAACACACACACACACACACACACACACACACACACACACACACACACAGCAGGGTCCTCTGGCATACAGAACATCTCATATATAACATGCCCAAAACAATCAATTGATCAGAGAAATGAAGGCAAAGAAGTTCATATGCTGGTTCGTTCCAATTCCCGATGCTCATTGGTCAATGTCCAACTTTTCCATGTTGAGTCATGTACTCTCTAAGGACAGATCCCATTCTCATCATATGAGCCTGGAAGTCATGGAAAAAACCAGTGCCCACTGTAGTTTTGGCCTCCCTGGACCACGTCTCCCTGGACCACATTTCCTCTGGGTTCAGACGTGGCAGGTTGGGCCGACATTGGTGCGGAGACCCAGTTCTTACTCTAGGGTATCCTGAGGTGACCAACATCGTTAACTTAAGTGGCCAGGGCAACAACTCCTGGCATGTTCCTTTGAGCAGGCAATTGAAGCCTGGGGGATGGGGAACCAAGCAAATCTTGACAAAGTCTTAAACTAGATTTGTTACGGGAGAACCTCAATTTTATTTGGAGGTGCGAATAATTCATCGCAATTTATAAAGCTGAAAAATCACAGAAGACATGGAATTTTTCTCTTGTTAATAAGGTGATAATTACCATCTGCTTCTTTTCTTGGGTTGCCTTATTATCAGTTATTCCTAATAAAACTATAAGGTTCTAACTGTCTACTTTTGGAAGTAATAAAAGGGGGAAAACCTCGAAACAATGACAAATAGAGAAGCAAATAAACAAAAAGAAAACCTCGTATTCTGTAATCCAGGAGAGACTGATATGAATCTCATTTGGTGCAAAAAAGAGATTAGCATTTTTCATAGATGTCCAGGGCTCCTGCCCATTTGAGAAAAGATGTTTGCTATTTTTAACCCCTCCCAGTGACAATGACTTTGTCTTTCTTTCTCATTGGAAAGACGGCACCTTCCATGACACAGTGCCCCAAACACTGCTGGATGGGATGGATCTGGAGGAGGACTCAATTCCCCAGACAGTATTTGACCACGTTTCTATTGTCATTGGACACTTCCTATCCCAGTATTGGCTGACCTTTTATAGTTGATATGTTCTAAGCAGCCCATGGCTGGAAGTATTATGATGTCAGCCAACTTGAAAGAAATGTAATCTTAGAACATAGTGCATTGTTCATTTTTTTTCTCTCTTTAGATAGGTTTTCAAGAAGAGCCTAAGGATAAGAAAGAAAGTTAAGTGGGGCAGGAGAAGACAAGAGGAAGGAGACTAAAAGGCATTTTTCCATAATCCTACGTTATAGTGAACAGCCATTGACAACTGCTCAAGCCAGCAATATTAGAACCATCTTTCTAAGTGAAGAACAAATGACAAGGTACTGTGCTTTGTTTGAAAAAGGAGTCTGTA
Organism: Tupaia belangeri chinensis; assembly: GCF_000334495.1. Taxonomy (NCBI): domain Eukaryota; kingdom Metazoa; phylum Chordata; class Mammalia; order Scandentia; family Tupaiidae; genus Tupaia; species Tupaia belangeri. Next base: position 4,882,789 of record NW_006159731.1, read on the forward strand.
TGTAAGCACAACCAAATTAATCCCTTTCAGGAAAATCTTGCTGGTTTGTTTCTTTCATAAACAAAACTCCCTTTTTTACCTAAGGCCTGCCACAAAACACAGCCATGATGGAAAAGATTCCTACATTGAGAGGCTCAGGGTACCTGGTAACCTCATTTACTTGGCATGTGTCTTTCAAAACGTTACCAGGTTTCCTAGTTTTAAGACTATCTGTTAACTTTAATTGCAATTCATTGTGGAGCTGGCTAAAATCCAATAGCTGAAAGGGCTAAAATTCAATAACTAAAAGGTCAAACTACAATTACATAAGGAATGTGGCAAGTTTCATCAGTTTGGAATTGGCTTTGATTTTCATCTTATTCTTTCATGGCCTCATATTTGAATATTTCTTTTATTTTTATTATTTATTTATTTAAAAACTTTTGCCAGTGGGTACATGTGCTCACCAGAGAGAGAGAGAAAGAGAGAGAGAGTACCCCCAATGGGGCATAGTTATGCCCTCGATTTCTTCTCCATTTTTCCGTCCTGCCAGGATTTTGGAGAAGCATGCACATGTACTCAGTGTGTTTTTCAAGCTTCTAAGGCCAGGATTTGAACCATGGTCAGTTATATGATATCCAGCTCCTGATGCACTACAGTTAACCACTGTACTATGGGACTAGCCCCAGGCTTGGGTATTTCTTAAAGTTTAGAGTACAATACTTAAAAAAAAAAAAAAGAAGTATAAAGAGGGAAATAAAATTAATTCCCAATATCCTGTAGTGATATGCCAAGCCACAGTATGATTTAAACATATCCCACAGTGAAAAAGTGGAAAGTGTATTATTCCCCCTATAATTAGAATTACACTGCTTATTTGAACTCTTTGTAGTTTTTTCTTTTATGAGAGAGAAAAAGAGAGAGGGAGGGTGCCCCGACAGGGTCTCGCTATACTATAGTGTTTCCGCCTCAGCCTTCCAGCCAGCTGGGATCATAGGCATGCTGCTGCATCTGGCATGTTCATGTTTGTTCAGGATCTGACTCCAGACCTCCCATGTGGCCTCAGCATCACACAGGGTGCCCTACCACTTGCACCATGGCAACTGGACAAAAAATATTCTCATTCATTTTTGAAATATTAGCAACATAGAAATGATAAAAATGCACACAGATTGAAGAAAAAGACTCAAGTATAATTGTTTGACTACAGTTTATTGATAAACCCTCGATAAAAATAAAGCACTAGAAATAGCATGGATCAAAAAGTCCTAAGTTTTGGGATCAGCAGTTAGCGTAATGGCTATGTCGCTGGACTCCCACATAGTCGACTGCGGTTCGAGTCCCAGACCCAGTGGCTCAAAACTCAAGTCGGGCGTGTGTGCATGCATGCCCAAGATCCCGAGAGGAGAATGGAGGAGAAGGGATTGTGGCATGGCCATCCCCCCTGGGGGGTGATTTCTCACTTTCTGTCTCTCTGTCTCTCTCTGTCTGTCTGGCGAGCGCACATGCCCTACAGCAAAAAAAAAAAAAAAACCTCTCCAAAAAAAAAAAAAAAGTCCTGAGTTTTTATATAAACTATCATCCCCTTGGAATAATTTCTTTGAAACTTTTTTAATCTTTGTTTGCCAGAGGATGTATATTCTCCTTAGAAAGATGAGAGAGAGACAGACAGAGATCCCACCTCCCAGTGGGGTGCGGCCACATCTTAATCCTTTCTTCTCCCACATCTCCATCTTGTCAGACTTTTGAGCATGCAAGCCCAGCCTGTATTTCAAACTGCCTGGACTTGGATTTGAACCCCAGTAGACCACGTGAGATTCAGCTTCGCTTATCCACCAGGTTACAGGGCTGGCCCTCAATTTCTTTCTTTCTTTCTTTCTTTCTTTCTTTTTTTGTCAAACACATGATGCCCAAGAGGGTGGGCAATCTGAAAGAAAAAGGGATCAAACTCTTGTCATTGCCCTTGAGTTAAGCTATACGCAGGAGATGACCAGTCACCCTCACATGGCAAATTATGATGCTCCTCTACCTTGCCTAAGCAGTTGACACTTCCCTAGGACTCAGTAGGCCAAGCATTATTCCTCTAATTTTACATATAAGGAAAGCAAAGTCCAAAAGAATACTTGACTTGCCCAAGGTATGCAAAATGTAAATGATATGTTGGGACTTAAAACTGTGTAAGGTAACACATCTCTGGTGTGAGACTCTGCTAGTAACAGACACAGATATTGTTATGGGTTATAGGGGAGGACATAATCACTTAGACAATGCTGCTGCACCCAGAAGGGTGAGGAGGTTAATGGCAGCTATCTATGAATCCTCCTGAAGCAGAGTTGCTCTGCTGGTGTTCCACAGTTCTGGCCTGTTCTTTGTTAGAAAGAGTCATGAAAACAGGAGCAGATAATGCAAGTACTTTTTACGTGTGCATGTGCCAATGTGTGTATGTGTAAACATGCATACCCATGCGTATGTGTGTGTTTGTGTATATGTGTGTATATATATATATATATATATTTACATTCAGTAAATCCATACTGCCTTATTAGTCATTTACTTGGTGCCAGATATTATTCTAGGTGCCAAGGGTAATGGACTAAATGGTAACAGAATAAATAATAATAAAACAAATGTATAGTGAATTTACATTAAGACATAACTTTTTGTTTCTGGCAAAAAAAAAAAAAGAGTTTTGAACCAGAATTTAAGAGATAAAATGATCACTCTTATATCATTGGTGAGAGCATAAAATAGTACAGACTTCTCAGAAAGTATTTTGGTAATATGTATCAAAAGCATTGAAAATGTGGAGAGCTGACCCAGACACCATAGCATAAGATGTTGTGCCTAGCAGGCTAGACCATACGGGAGGCCTGGGTTCAATTCTCCATCCAACTTACACGGCTGGCAGGGTCGTGCACCTGTAGTTCAAGTGAACTGGGGAACCCAAGGCAGGAGGATCATGAACTCAAGAATGGGTCTGGCAACAGAGCAAGACCCTGTCTGAAAATGAGCTGGACGTTGTGGTGCGTGCTTGTCATCCCAAAAGCTAGTCTGATGCGAAAGGATCACAACACACGAGGATCCGGTATTTTAAAAATTGTGCACAGCTTTATTGCCAGAAGTTCAATTTCTAGTAATCTCTCCTGAGGATATAAGGATGTGCTCAAGATTTAACTCCTAGGAAGTTTATTATAGCTTTACTTAGAAGGAAACAGTGAACTTGAAAGAATACTGCAAACGAGAGCTATCAGATCATACTTACTGTGTGTTCTCACGTAGTCTTAGGTCATTTACATTTATAAAGGCATTTAATACTTGCAGTAATTGCATGCCATTAGCATGACTTTTACCTTTAGTTTATGATGATGAGGAAACTACAGCATAGAGAAGTGAAGTGATGTGCCCAGAGATATACAGTAAAGGGTAGAACTAGGATCTGATCTGGCTAGCCTGCTTCCAAAAGTCTACTTAATTCTGGTATGCTTAATTCTGGTATGTTCATAACATAGAATTCTATTCAGCCATGAAATATAATGTTAGGGAAGGATCCAGAAGAGCATACTTTTAAGTGTTTATAATAGTTCTCTTGGCATGTGAAATTGTGAGTCTTCTTTATTCCTTATTTAAGTAATCTAATAATTGCTCAATATGTATATAACAGTATTTTTGAAATTTTAATTTAAAAATTGTTTAATAAAGAAAAAGAGCCAAGAGATGATTTTGTAGTAAAACAATAGCAACCACTACTCACGTTGGACTGCCTTTTCTGGTTTGCACTGTGACCTTTGGGTATTCACAAGCCAAGTGTGAGAGGAGCGTCCTCTTACAAAGCTTTAAGCCTAGTGTACAATACCCCAAGTGTTCTAATTAATTTTCCAGCGCAAACCACACATTTTGTTACAACATGAGCAATAGCATATGAGTAAAACTCAGAGGGCAAACGAAAACACTTAATATTCCCCTACAGAGAAAAAAGGTAGAATAAAGGTACAGCAATTCTCCAAAAGTCCTTACTGCATGACAATGGACATTAATGCAAAGATTCTATAAACCTTTGTTTCTGAGTTTCCAGTCACAGCACACCGAGGACACAACCTGGAAGCTTTGTTTGTTCCTATAATTGTTGCTTTACCTGGCTCCGGTTGTAGTAACAAATATTAAACTCCTTCATGGCACCCATGTCATCCGGGCATGTGGGAGTATAGACAACCTCAAGGAGTCATGAGTGAGATCTCCAGGACATAGCTCTGCTCAATCCTTTCAAGGGTAGGACCCTCTGGATGCCAGATGGTGATGCCATGATAATGCAACTGGACCTATATAGGAGGGTCCTAGATTCCTGACCTGGGACCTTCCTATGTGTGCCCTGAACACCAGGCATGAGTGTCCATGATCCAGGCTAGCTAGGGATACACTGTGCAGAAGGACCATATGGGGGAGATGTCTCCCTCTCTGTTTTTCTCTCTTTTCCTCTCTTATGGAAGAGACACATAAATTTCTAAAAAGAGTAGGACATCCTGAATATGGTTTATTTACCCATATTATCACTAAATAGAAATAACACCATGAATCTATCAGGTACAGGCTTCCAGACTCTGAGGTTCATTTGTGCCTTCCAAACCAGCATACCCAGAATGAGCACAGCAGCATACCCACAATGAGCACAGCACCAGTGAAAGAGACTAGCTGGCTCCTTTGCAAGGACGTGTGCAAGCCTTAGAAAAGTTGTCTGTAAATGGAGCACAGATGTAAACACTGAGATAGCACGAAGAACTTGAAATGTTGCGACCAATGTTATACATACAGGGTTCCGTCTCACGGTCTGTGCTATTTTACAGTTTAGATGCTTCAAACAATAAAGTTTGGAGGAACTAAGTGAGTTTACTATCGAAATAATAGCTATGTTCTAATTTATATATTATGTCAGTAAGGTGCACAATCACTGGCAAAGGCTAATTCTTATTATCTTTTCTCTCTTCTCTCCAACACTACCTTCCAAAAACAGTGGAAAAGGGAAAATCGGGTGCATCCTGAAGGAATGAGAGCAGAGCTGGCTCAAGTTAAATGTCACCTCTTGGACCTCACCACCAGCAGGACCAGGTCCCATTGCAGGGAGAAGTGCCAGACAGTTCAAAGCGTGGGTATGACACTTTCTACATTGCCAACAAAGAATGCCAAACCTCTATTGATCTTGAATCCAAAAATAGTCAATGATGACCCTTCCCTGAACTTCTGTGTTTGTTCTATGCCCCAATTGCAGCTTGGAAGACCATAATAATGTCACTGGGCGTGTGCAGGGTTTGATGATCCCTGAGGCAGTTGGTGCTCACTGGAGAACCACTCACAGAGTCCGACACAGAGCTTGGGTTTTGCTTGCACTAGGGCCACTCCCTGACCAGGGTTCTTCTGTGTATCAGTAGAATATCCTGCAGAGTTTTGCTTGGTTCATTAAAACAGTAAATATGGGATTTTGGGCAAAGCTGTAAAACATTTTGATACACTGGCTATTGTTGATATTGTTTGAAGGTTCAAAATGCTGAGCAAAACCTTCAGAAAATCACCACTGTCCTGGAGTCTGCTAACCTGCTGAGATTCCCCAGACTCACCAATGTGGAGGCTCACAACCTCCTTCCTGAAATCTTTGGGTGTTAAACTCAGGCTTTTATTCCTGGAACATGTGACCTAGATGGTGTCCAGTGAACTCATCAGTGTTTGAGCAAGTGAGTGTCCAAAATCAACTTCAGCAAGGAGGGTGAAATTAAAGTATTACTATAAAGCAATTGGAGTCCCATCTCATTCTTGAAAACCAGGACAATGAATCTTTAAATAAGATCATCCCAAAGCTGGGGTGTATGTCTTAATAATGTAGGAGAGGTTTGCGCTGGAAAAAAAAAAAAACACAAAAAAACCAGCCTTGGTGATCACACTGGCAGCATTCAGCTTGCTTTTTCTTTTTTCTTTTCTTTCCTTTTCTTTTTTTCTTTTCTCTTCTTTTCTTTTCTTTTCTTTTCTTTTCTTTTCTTTCTTTTCTCTTCTCTTCTCTTCTCTTCTCTTCTCTTCTTTTCTTTTCTTCTTTCTTTCTTTTCTTTCTTTTTTTCTTTCTTCTTTCTCTCTTTCTTATCTTTTTCTCTTTCTTTTCTTTCTCTCTTTCTTTCTTCCCTCCTTCCTTCTTCCTCGTTCTTTCTTTCCTTCTTCCTCTTTCTTTCTCTCTCTCTCTCTCTCCTTCTTTCTTTCTTTCTCTTTCTTTCTTTTTTTTAAGGGAGATTTGTGCTATAGTGTGCATGTGCTCTCAAGTTTCTTTCTTCTTTCTCTCTTTCTTATCTTTTTCTCTTTCTTTTCTTTCTCTCTTTCTTTCTTCCCTCCTTCCTTCTTCCTCGTTCTTTCTTTCCTTCTTCCTCTTTCTTTCTCTCTCTCTCTCTCTCCTTCTTTCTTTCTTTCTCTTTCTTTCTTTTTTTTAAGGGAGATTTGTGCTATAGTGTGCATGTGCTCTCAAGAAAAAGAGTCAGAGAGACAGAAAGCAAGAAATCAACCCCCAGGGGGATGCTGCAATCCCTTCTTCTCCATTCTCCTCTCAGGATCCTGGGTGCGTGCACACACATACACACACACACACACACACACACACACAATGTACCTGGCATGTGTTTCAAGCCACTGGGACCAAGATTCAAACTGGAATCAGCCATGTGGGATCCAGCTCCACTAATCACTCAGCTATGGGGCCAGCTCTCCCCTCTACTCTTCACCATGCTGGCTCTAATTCTCCTTTACACCTCAGCTTAGGTGGCTCCTCTTCTTGGTCATCATATTAAAAGTAATTTTCTTATAGACACAGTGAGAGAGAATATGAGAAATCACCTTTCAGGGGGCATGGCCACGCTGCAATCCCGTCTCCATTCTCCTCCCAGGATCTTGGGCACGCATGCACATGTGCCTGGCATGATTTTGAAGCCACCAAGTCCAGAAACTGAACCATGGCTGGCCATGTGGAAGTCCAGCAACATAACCACTATACCATCTGCTGGTCCCTTACTTTCTATTTTTTCTGGGATTTTGAGCACACATACACAAGTATCTGGCATGATTTTCAAGCCACCAGGTCTGGGACTCAAACCACAGTCAGCCATGTCAGAGTCTAGCGTTTTAATCACTGCATCACCTGCTGGTCAGTCCCAAAGTACAGTATTTTTAACATAGAGGCACCATCGCATACAGGTGTTATGCTTGGTAAAATTATGACTGGGGCTTTGACTCTGCTAGTGCTTTTCCTATAACAGACATTATAAATAAGGTAGCAGAAGGTGAGTACTTAAGACTGGCGACAGTTCTTCACAGGATGTGAGGCCCATGAGTTCCTTCAGTTGTTTATTTAAATTTATATAAGAGAGAGACAGAGAGACAGAAAGTGAAAAATCACACACACACCCCACCACGAGGGTTGGTCATGCCACGATCCCTTCTCTCCCAGTCTCCTCTCAGGATTTTGGGCATGCATGCATAAATGCCTCGCATGAGTTTTAAGCCGCCAGGTTCAGGACTTGAACCACAGTCAACTACATGGGAGCCTAGCAACACAACCATTAAGCCATCTGTTGGTCCCTTAAATAATATTTTTAAAACAAAAGTAGAGTGGTTGAGAACAAATCCTACAAGTTCAATAAATCATGTTAGGCAAGGGTCATTAGGAAAAATTAATAGTCCTGGTCTCAAAATCAGGGACATTGAAGTATAATAAATTTTAAATTCTTTTACAAATTTAGCCATGTAAACTTAATTAAAAATTATGCCATAACTCAGTGACATTTGATTTTCAGAAATATAAATGAATATTTTTGGAAAAAAGTGTTCTAATTTGATAAAAGAAATATTCCCTTTTAGATAATGTATCAATAATTTTAAAGTCTTTAATAAGAATGTAATTATAAAAACAAAAAGAAATGTATTCAAATGAGGTAAAACTTGATGAAACACATACAAGTATTTTACATTGCATAATATACAAAAAACAGAAAATTAGGATACATGTACTTTAAATTAATAAACACAAAGCTTGGGGACCAGCAGTTGGTGTAATGGCTATATCGCTGGACTCCCATGTAGTTGACCGTGGTTCGAGTCCCAAACCCAGTGGCTTAAACTCATGCTGGGCACATGTGCGTATGTGCCCAAGATCCCAAGAAGAGAATGGAGGAGAAGGGATTGCAGTGTGGCCAACCCCCAGGGGGGTGGTTTCTCGTTTTCTATCTCTCTGTCTCTGTCTTTCTAGCGAGCGCTTGCACCCTATAGCAAAACCTCTCCAAAAAAAATTTAAAAAATAAATAAAAATAAACATAAAGTTTCAAAATGCTCAAAGCAAAACAGAAAGTGAAAATGCAGTTTATAGACATTATATTGTATAGAAACTACTATATATGTGACAATTTTTTTTTGAGAGAGAGTTTTGTTTTGTTTTGTTTTTACTATAGGGTATGTGCACTTCTTGGGGAGACAGAGAGAGAGAGAGACAGAAAGCAAGAAATTATCCTTTGGGGGGGGATGGTCACACCATAATTCCTTCTCCTCCATTCTCCTCTTAGGATCTTGGGCACACACACAAGTAACTAATGTTAAGTTTTAAGCCACCAGGTCCAGACTGGAACCACAGTTGACTATATGGGAATCCAGTGACATCACCATCACGCCATCGTCTGGTCCCAGTATTTTTTGAAATATGAATTTGGCATTTATGTGTTTGTAACCAACATGATCATCCATATACTCAGGCACTTAGGTAAGCAAATAGTCATTTGCCCTTTGAGCAGAAAGTCCAGTTTCTCTTGACTTCAAATGCCAGCAAAATAACTAGGTTTATGTCCACTATTAGTTCTTACTGCTGTCATTGTTAAGGACCTAAAGCTTGTCCTCTTGTGGGGATGTCGCTAGCATGAAGCACGGTGGGAGCCAGTACTTCCAGGAGTGTTCCATGCTAGCGGGAACATCACTGCAAGAGCATAAGTTTTGTTTTCTACTGTCTTGGTGAATTACTAATACCATGTCTTTTCTATTTAAAAGTGTCACAGATTAGGGAATGAAATTACATTAATCTTATGTTTAAGCTCACTGAACCACTAATTCACACTGAAGCTGTTTACCCATAAATCATACTTACTTAACTAGAGTAGTTGTTTCCAGAGAACTTCCAGCATCAGCTGGACTCAAATGAGACTTTACCTGTGAATCCTTAGACGTATAGTTCCACCTGAATCCCAAGCCTAGAGTCCTCCCTCCCTCAGGATAATATTATTTTGATAATGCTATTATCATTTGCTGCTCTGTCCCTGCTAATCTTTACGGTCTTGATCCATCCCAATGGGTCTCCCTACCTTTAGGAACCAGGTTTGGAGACTCCACCTTAAAAGCCTATGGACTCCCTGTAGAAATGTATTCCCCATGATTAACTGCTCTCACAAGATGTAGCCCCATAAGATTCTGTAACAGTGAAATTTGGGGCAACAGGCATTTTACTACTCTTACCCAAGAGGTCATTCACTTGTGTGAGCCTGCCCAGGGCAATAAAGTATCAGTTTTCTCATTAAAAACAAAACATTACTTTAAAAAAAACTAATTAAAATATTGGCAAAGGATTTGAATAAACATTTCTCCAAAGAACAAATGGTCAATAAGCACATGAAAAGATGCTCTGCATATTAGTCATTCAGGAAATTCAAATAAAAACCACAACGAGATACCAGTCACACCCATTAGAGTGGCCGTAATCAAAAGGATAGACAATAACAAGTATTGGTGAGGACGCAGAGAAATTGGAACCCTCGTGCACTGCTGGTGTTGTATTTAGAATGATACAGCCAGTTTGAAAACTAGTTTGGCCGGTAGACTCCCAAAATATTCAGAGAAGAAGCCATTTTAAAGCTGAGGTGTGTCCTGTCCTGTTCAGGGAAGCTATGTTCAAAACCCCATCTATTCAGACAAGTGGAGGAGAGATTTTGTCACAGAATGACCTGAAACCACCGCAGAGGCAAAAGAAACATGACAAACCAAGATAATATCTCTCCCCTAAGGAAAAAGAACAAACCCTCATCATCCACAGATAGTACAGTAGAACTCTTGGAAATGTCTGATAGAGAATTCAGAATATTCATAGTGACAAACTAAATGAGATACAAGAGGTGAGAGATAATGAACTCCAGAAGATGCAGGAGAAAAGAGACGAGTTTCAGCAGGTGTTGAAGTTTGTCCATGACCTGAAAGAGGAAATTCACACCATAAAAAGAATCAAATGGAGCTATTAGAGATGAAGGCTGCCATTCAGGAAATCAAAACCTCCCTCGAAAGTATTAAAAGCAGATTAATCCATGCAGAAAATTGAATCTCAGATGTTGAAGGCAAAACCTCTAATCTAGAAAAAACAACCAAAAAAACTGACAAAATAACCCAATAAAATGAGAATACTATATGAGAAATACTGGACAACACTAAGTGCCCAAACATACAGATAATCAGTATGCCAGGTGAGGAAACTAATAAAGGCATTGATAATCTATCCCATGAAATCTTGAAAGAAAACTTTCCAAATCTAGAGAGGCATTCAAATACCCAAACTCAAGAAATGCAAAAGACCCCTAATAGAATCAACCCAAGAAGATCTTCTCCAAGGCACATTATAGCCAGACTGGCCAAATCTACAGACAAAGACAAGATACTAAAATTGGCAAGAGAGAAACGTCTGGTTACTTATAAAGGTTATCCAGTTAGGTTAACCTCAGACCTCTCATCAGAAACAATGTAAGCAAGGAAAGAATGGGAAAAATATATTCAAAATGTTAATTGAAAAGCAATTTCAACCAAGAGTACTATACCTGGCAAGATTATCTTTCATATGGAAAGAGAGGATAAAAACATTTCTCAGATAAACAAAACCTGAAAGAATTTGGCAATAGCAGACCCACTCTTCAAGAAGTTCTGAAAGGAGTGCTCTAACAGGAAACCTAAAGACACATACAGAAATAAGAGAATAAAAGGCAACCAAGAAAATGACCAATTTAATGGTATAGATAAGAAACACCAATAATAATGCTGAATGTTAACTTCCCGGACTTTAACAGAAGGATTGAACCACAGTAACACTGCATATTCAACAGAAGAGAGTTTGAACATAAGACTGAACTGGCAAGATAGAATTTTATGACTTTTTGAGTGAAACATTACTGATTTTTTTTATTATGCTTTGTTTTTCCAATTTAAGTATTTTACTTTCTTTTGGGTTATTGATAGGTTCAGCCATTTGTTAAAATATTTTTCTCATTTGTGTTTTTAAATGGAAACATAAACTTTTCCTCCTTCCCGATCCCTCTGTAATTGGAGAATATTTAAGAGTATTCTTATTTTGTGGCAGAAGGGTTATTTGCATAAGTTCAATAATGCTTGTTGCATTGAATCAGACATTGGAAATACTCATTATTGGACAGGGCTTTGACTGGAATGTCATATCTAAAAATTAAACTAGAAAACTATGGAACTAAGGTAGATCTCAAGTAAGCCAACAGAAGCTCTTAGAAAAAAATGGCCTGGCACCATAAATAGTTCTGCTTGGCAGAGAGGAATAGAGAAAATATATAAAAGAATTTATAACATAAAATAACCTGGACTTTTCCAGGCCAGCACTGTAATCAGTAGAGACTGCAAAAGAGCAAGCACACCAGAGAATTATCTTGAGAAAAGCTTTGAAGGAAGAAAAAGAGACTGATCTTTGCTAGCAGAGGGTATATCACAGAATACTTGGTAGGCAGGGCTGAATTGAGAAGGTTTATGTGTGACTTGTGTGCTGGGCATTTATTTTTCAACAATTTGAGTAGCTGACATCTAAATATTTTCTCAAAAATATTTAAAACCATACTGTCTCTATTATAGAGTCACAAACAAAATTATAAGAAATATTTTAAACATTATCTTAAAATTCAGTATTTTGAAATTTTGAAAGTTGTCTATTAACTGTCAAGAACTCTGAAGTATGAGCTAAATTTTTTTGATATGTAAAGTAAATGTTTGTGGAAAATGTAAAAATAAATAAATTAGTAAAAAAAAAAATGGAAAAATAGTTTGGTGGCTTCTTAAATAGTGTTACTACATGACTCAGCAATTCCACTACTAGGTATATGCCCAAGAGAAATGAATATGTACCAGGGGATTTCAAAAAGTTTGTGGAAAAATGGAATTCTAGTACAAGTGAACATTAATGCAAAAAAAGTTTAAAATCCATACACAGTTTTTTCATAATATGCATTTTCTGTGAACCTTTTGAAGACAAAAAAAAAATGTTCACAATTGTCTCCAGATGATTCATTATAGCTAAAAGCGGAAACAATTCAAATGTCCATCAAAAGATATCAGATAAATGAGATGTAGGATATTCACACAACATGATATTATTTAGTCATGAAAAACAATAAAGTACTATTAAGGCAATAGCATAAGTGAAGCTTCAGAACATTCAAAGTAAAAGAAGATAAACACTAAAGGACAAATGTACAAGATCAAGTGTTCATAACAGGCAAATCTATAGGGACAGAAGGGAGAGGAGTTGGTTTCAGGAGCTTGGTCAAGGGAAAAAGGTGCCCAGTGACTGCCAATTGCTGTGTTTTTGTATTTGTTTTTGTTTTGTTTTGTTTTTGTTTGTGTGTGTGTGTGTGTGTGTGTGTGTGTGTGTGTGTAGAATAATGAAGATAATGAAAATATTCTGGATCTAGATAGTAGTGATGGCTGTGCAACTTTGTAAAATGTATTAAAAATTATTGAGTTGTATACTTTAAAAAGGTGAAAATTTATGTTATGTGAATTATATATTATATCTCAATTTAAAAACATTATGCAGCTCCAAGTCACGAGACAATTTGGTTTTAGCTCAAGATGATAAGTTCCTGTTGATGAATTTTTGGAGGCCATGTTACCACCAGAACTAGAGACTGAGAGAAATGTTTCATGTATAGTGAACTCTTCGGTTTGCTGAATACATCCTTACCCTGCCTCCACCACACGTGCAGACGCTCACGCATGCACACATGGCATGCAGATTTTGTATCATACTTCATCACATAGTGGTATAATTACTTCTTTTCAGATTCAAAACTTTAAGGCTTTTCATTAAATGCTGAAAATCTTGTGATTTAAAATATAATGAAATTCACGAAACTTGATTTGTGTATGACTTAAGAAATACGTGACCAAAAGGTCACCGTTATATTACAACCATTGTTCTCAAGGGACATGCAAACTGGCAGCTCCAGGGAAACAGCTGACTTGCAAAGGCAAGTTTGGATTTCAGAATATTGTGTAGACCAAAAATCTTTACAAAATGTATTTATTGCTTCTCTAAAGAAATGGGAAGCCTTAGCCATACTGTTTTACTTCAACACAACAATAAGCTAGTGGGAAAAAGTGGCTGCTACTTTTAGATGGGGCAATCTCTATTTTGCCATAGTCCCTGCCAGTCCCAATCGTATCATACACTCAGTTTCATGTCCTACAGTTATATCAACTCTGATTCTTTTGACATTTGATTTTATAACTTCTTTTGAAAATCTGAGTGTATCTGAGTTTTTGATATTTTCTTTTCTTTCCCTCTAAGGTTTCCATTTTCTTCCATTTCTTTTCTTCTCTTCTCTTCCCACCTTTCTCCCTCCCTCTCTCTGATCCTCCCTTTCTCACTCTCTATCTGTGCAAGCAACCTTGTGTTTGTCACTCAATTATCAAAAATTCAAAGAACACATAGATTTAGGCTCATAAAGACCTAACTTGTATAAAACAGCCATATAAAATTCTTCAGTATAGATTTCTGTGACGATCAGGAAGATTCCTCCCTTTTTTTTTTCTTTCTTTCTCTTTCTTTTTCTCTTTCTTTCTTTCTCCCTTTCTTTCTTTTTTTCTCTCTCTTTCTCCTTTCTTTTCTTTCTTTTTTTTTTTTTTTGAGAAATTCTTCCGGTAAGGTATGTGGGCTAGCCAGAGAGAGACAGAGAGACAGAAAGTGAGAAATCACCCCCCATGGAGGATGCGTGCCACAGTTCCTTCTCCTCCATTCTCCTCTGGAGATTTTGGGCATGCACACACACACACACCCGGCTTGAGTTTTAAGTGCCTGGCCCAGGACTCAAATTGTGGTCAACTACATGGGAGGCCAATGACAAACCATTTCCCCATCTGCTGGTCCCTCCCTTTCTCTATATTAAAATACTACTTTGATTATAATGATAGATGTAAAGATATCTTCATTTTCTCTCCCAGTTTGAATCAATCACAGTAACGACTTTCCCTGTCACATCATCCAAGCAGAAGCATGAAGTAGAGACATTGAGAATTGGAGTGACCAAAGAGTTTGGATATTTTCAAAGGGAAACACAAGCTGCCCCTTACATAAGACATACGTTTTTCAAATTATTTGCTTCAACTGGACAAAAGATCCCCAGATTTCCATTTACTATGTGCACTTACTCAGTTTTCCTGGAAGGAGACTCTGAGACAGAGTTTCATGTGTAGGGTGTGTAGGGTATTTACTGTGGTGCATGTTGAGATCAATAGCCATGGAACAGAGAGGGCAGTCTGCAATGGAGGCCCCAGGACAGCCACAGTCAGCACTGTAGGAGCTCTACAGCTAGACTGGTCCTTCGGACCTGGTCCTCATTAGATCAAGATGGCCAGATTTTTATTCTCCCTCATTAATAAGTTATTAGCTGCCAGCTATGCTAGGAAAAGGTGTCACCTTGGGTGTGGAGACTTCCTGCAGGTGTCCCCAAAGGGAATGACACCTGTAGGCATCTGCTGACCCAACCTCTAGCAGCTGAGGCAAAGTACCTTCATTGAAGAGGCAGCTGGGTGGTAAATTTATATCCTCACTACAAATCACATAGAATATAACTGTCAGTTTCAAGCAATTGGTAGGTGGATTGTACTCACAGTAGGTGTTTTAAGTGGAGTGGTCTTTGTTTTGTTTTGAATTATTTGAGGACTGAATTGTGAATCTGCTTCCAATCTTGTTCTCATTTTTAAACTGAGTGGAATGTGCTATCCAGTGTAGACTAGAATGCTGACAACATATACATCAATTCTTTTGAAATCATAATTAGTCAGTCCAGGAATCCTCTTACCTAAATATCAACACCCGTATTAAGATGAGGAAGAAAAGCAAAATGAAGCCAATAAAAGCTGCTCTGGGAACACCCCTGATCTCAGGAAGCATGAGCTCTTTAGATGTGTCTCAAACACGATACATCTGCTTTAGATGTTCAGGAACTAAGCCCTTGCAAGTTTGAGTGATATTGTGACAGACAACAGCTCTTCTGCATCTGGCATGGAGTCACTGGCACACAAAGGCTCCATGAGCTGGCGGAGTGAGGACTACTTATTTCTCTGCTCTTTTTAATCCCCTCTTCCCTCTTCTCATTCTCTGGGATCCTCCCAACATGTCCTAGTATTCTTGTTATGTTTGAAAAACTCAAATAGCTCTAAAATACTGATTTATATAATCTTCACTGTGTTTGTGTGTGTGTGTGTGTGTGTGTGTGTGTGTGTGTGTGTGTGAAATTCCTTAGGGAATCCCAAAATAAATAAATTATTTGTCCTTTCCATGCTCCATTTGAAATGATCTACATGGAATCCTCTTTAATAGTAATCTTTATGTTTCAAAACCCAAGACTTTTGTTTGGTTTCCAAATAGTCTCACAATCTTTTCATAACTACCCTTAGTGTGTGTTTGCAAATGTCACGTTTTTCACATAAGACTTTTCCTTACTTTATAAATACTATGCATATATGAATAAAAAATTATATTATACTTTGAAGTATTATTAAGCTTTCTAAAATTTTAATTCAAACATACTCTGTACACTAGCAGGCTCAAAATGCATGTAGTTATTTAAAATAGCTCCAATGCAGATTTATAATCAAATTCAAGACTACTCAAAGCAGAAAGAACTTGGAATATAAACTTAATCCAATAATGTGTTTTTATGCTTTTTCTGAAGCAAAGATTGCTCCGAATTCTTTTCTTCACTTTACTTGTATACTTTATGTGTGAACTTTATGTGTTTTTGTCCAAGTGTCTCTGACATTTCAGAAGAAAACATCTTGGGAACCAGCAGTTAGTGTAATGGCTATGTTGCTGGACTCCCACGTAGTCGACCGCGGTTCGGGGCCCGGACCCAGTGGCTTAAAACTCACGCTGGGTGCGTGTGCGTGCATGCCCAAGATCCCAAGAGGAGAATGGAGGAGAAGGGATTGCGGTGTGGCCATCCTCTCTGGGGGGGTTGATTTCTCGCTTTCTGTCTCTCTGTCTCTCTCTGTCTGTCTGGCGAGCGCATGCGCCCTATAGCAAAAAAAAAAAAACCTCTCCAAGAAAAAAAAAAAGAAGAAGAAAACATCTTTAAGAGGACAAAGCATATTTCTCTGCAATATATAGTTTGTACCAACTGATTCCTTTGTTTCTCTATTACCTCTGTCATCCAGACTTCTTCTTTTTTTTTTTTTTTTGTAGAGGTTTTTGCTATAGGGTGCGTGTGCTCACCAGAAAGACAGAGAGAGACAGAGAGACAGAAAGTGAGAAATTACCCCCTGGGGGGGATGGCCACACTGCAATCCCTTCTCCTCCATTCTCGCCTTGGAATCTTGGGCACGCACGCACACGCGCCCGGCGTGAGTTTAAGCTGCTGGGTCCGGGACTCGAACCACGGTCGACTACATGGGAATCAAGTGACATAGCCATTATGCTAACTGCTGGTTCCTAGACTTCTTGTCAACTTTCATCAGTAGTCTATTCTTGGCTAAAATATTCCAAAACTTAAAAACAATAAATTAATTTGAAATGTGCATTCATCTTCATGCTTCAAACATTTCTAAATGTTGACAAGGTATCCTTAAAGACAGTTTTATCCATTCTCACCTAGTTAGAGTACATGTATGGGGTTGCTGGGAAAGTCACAATGCACTTTTGCATAGAAAAACAGAAAAATACGTCATGACTTTCCTGATGACCTAATAGCTGTGATAATAATGTATCAACACAGAAAGAATGAAAAATGCTAGTTAAATTCAGATAAAAAATGCCAATGATGGGACTGGCAGGTTGGCATGGTGGTTAAGGATGCTGGAGTCCCACATGACTGACCGTGGTTCAAGTCCCGAACCTGGCAGCTTGCTCTCTCTCTCTCTCTTTCTTACACTCTGTCCCTCTCTGGTCAAATTAAAATAAATAAATAAGTAAATAAAGTTAAATAAAATAATTACTTAAACTTTTTTTAAAAAAAATGCCAGTGAAAGCCATATGCCATGAGGATATTTGGGGATGACTTCTATCTTAATCTGTGACTTACATTTGTTAGTGGGCTGGACTGTAATGGGAGCACATTGCATGAAGGGCATGAAAAAATGGTTAGAGAACAGTTTGGGACTTGAGAAATTGAACAACAAATAGAAATCACCCACCTATTAAGCTCCATTACATGCAAAAGGCAATGTTTAAAAATATATGACTTTTATTGCATCTGCTAAATTAGAAAAACTTGTTTCTCCACTCATGGTTGCAGTTGCAGTACTCCATCTGGGTCACTTCCCCTTTTGGCATGCAGGGAAATGCCAGACAAGTTAGGGAAAAGAGGCTCCTATTCTCTGTATTCACTACTGATGGAGCAAAAAGAGAAGGAGAAGAAAAGATGAACTGATGACCATAATTATTCTACCAAATCACTGAGAAAATATTTCATTTCCAGGAACACCGACACAAAAAGAGAGCAAACTGATATATTGTTGATGACTCAGTGTTGGCAAGGAAGCCTGAGAAGGTTTTTCTTTTTCCTAAGAGTGAATCATGGGATAATGTCATATTAGGTGGCAAATCATTTAATTTCCCCTAGTAATTTGCAATTCCAGTGGTCAGCTTATACTTTGCATATGTGAGATGCATAAACACACACTTCGTATTATCACACATTTTAAGTTGGCTTCTTCTGTAAAACCTGAAAGCTTTTGTCTGTTTTCCAAGCCTTAGAGATGAGTAAAGAATAATAACAATAAACATTTGCCCAGCCACTCTTTCATATACTGTATTTGTTCTCAGTCCCTCATTTCACATCCAGTTTTCTTTTTCTTTTTTATTCTTCCTCAGAAAATATTTCAAATAATAATCAAGAGTGTTATTGTTCTTTGAGGCATTTTCTAAAGACCTCCCCCCACCCTAGTTTGTGTTTGGAACACTGTTAAACGCTGTGAGACATTTAATAGAATTAAAATATGTGTTTCCTACTGGGGCCTATAAAGATTCTTGGTGCAAATGTGAAAAAGGCCCCCCTTTGTCTGACGACCACAGCTCTGTACCAGGGCACGAGGCCTGGAAACCAGACATAAGCTTGATTTCAGTCCCTGCTTAGCCCTTAGCTGGAACCTTGTGTGAATCTGATCTGACCAAACATGCAGGGTCTTGGCTTCTGTCTTCCAGAAGCCCTCACTCAAGTTGGAGGGAATGATGGGCAGGAACAGCTAGGAAACTATGTAGAATGTACCCAAATGTGGGATGATACGATATGAACTTGGAGTAGAAATCCAGAAAAGTTAAAAACAGAATGGAGAAGAACAGATTTCTATGCGAAGGAGAAACCATTTATTTATTTATTTATCAAAATAAATGGCAGGGTTGGGAACCAGCAGTTAGCGTAATGGCTATGTCGCTGGACTCCCATGTAGTCGACCGCGGTTCGCGTCCCAGACCCGGTGGCTTAAAACTCACGCTGGGCACGTGTGCGTGCGTGCCCAAGATCCCAAGAGGAGAATGGAGGAGAAGGGATTGCGGCGTGACCATTCCCTCTGGGGGGTGATTTTTCGCTTTCTGTCTCTATGTCTCTCTCTGTCTGTCTGGCAAGTGCACGCACCCTATAGTGAAAACCTCTCCAAAAAAATAAAAAAATAAAAAAAATAAATGGCAGGGTTTAAATTCAAAATGAGGCAGAGTCCACAGGTATCACTACATGGCCACACATCCTGGATTCACCATATCTGCTTCCACAAGTCAGGTACTTCTAGCAGCCTGACAGTCTCAGCAAGCAATTTCAGGAGCTACCAGCTTTAGCAGAAATTATAGCGACTTATGTTAAAATATTGGTGTTATGAACAGAGTCAAAAATAGCGATGTACGCCAATCATGCACTTGTTATTTCTTGCTGTAGACAGATACTAAATTGTATTACGTTGTGGCACATAATACAAGGTAGGCTGATTTCTATATGATGAATATATTCACCACTTTAGGGAGAAAATATTTTTCAATGTTTGCTAATGAGGATATCCATAAGAATGGTTCAAATGTTTTTCAAAGACCTTAAACACTTCCCTGATCCTATTTGTTAATTGGTATCTTTTACTACGATTTAATGTGTTTTCCCACATCTACTTGCCATGCATGATTTATTACTCACTCAGAAGAAGGCATGGGTGTTGGAGGGTAGATAAAATTGGGTATTAAGTCTAAAGGCTGGGAAACTTGCATTAGAATCAATGGGTGTTTATATTCAGCCTGGATGGTAGGATCTTGCTGGCCTGGTAGATAGATGGCTTGAGGTAGAAGATCTGGGGCATGAACCCATCAAGTTGTAACATCCAAGGCAGGAGAAGAGGCTTCCCAAATGACTGATGTTGATCATCATGCCCATTTAATGCACGCTCATGTTGGTTCTAATTAAATCTCTGAGAATAAAGAAAAGAAAGGAATATGGGATCACCTCCACCCTGAATGTCACTGGAAGGGATACCACATCATTTATCAGACAAGCTGAGATCTTTCTGAGGGCAAAAGGGGGTTCTATTACCAGAGGCACAGGCTATGTCTGTCCTAGGAAAACTCAGGCACGTAACTCACAACAGCCATGATATGTAATCGTTTTTCTTTGTACTGTATTTTAGAGCTTGGTAGTATATCCATTTCCATATACGAATAGAGTATCTCTTTCACTGTAAGCATTTGTATAATTTATAAAAATGATTCCCAAAGCATCAACCATCATTGTCTCAATGGATCATCCATCTACTTTTTGCTGGGTCACCTTTTTGAAAAAATTTCTATGTAAAGTTTATAAAAAGTCTCTCTATCTCATCAAAATGCCTACTAATCTTTTTTATGAACTGAGTTGTCCAAGATTTGGATCAGAAAGTCAATGATGAGAAGAAAAGCTAATCAGAGAAGTCAAGTGTAATATGCATCTCTTCCAAACAAACTCTCCTCAGTGGGGTCTTCAAAGCCCTTGATAATATATCCAACCAATCTTCCTCCTGCTTCTCTGCTGTCTCCACCTTCTGTCCTCACATTTACTGCACTTACCTTAATCTGCTTACTGTCCTACAGAATATCTTACTCATGTTTCCTTTGGGATCTTGGATCAAACTGAGAGCTATTGAAGTACCCTTTCCCCAAACCTGGCCTGCTTTAAGGTTTGGCTGACAGAACAGTGTTTTCTTTAATAGCTAGTTCAAATGGTTAAATCTTTTTTTTTACTTTTTTTTTTTTTAGAGGTTTTTGCTATAGGGCCTGTGTACTCGCCAGACAGAGAGAGACAGAGAGACAGAAAGCGAGAAATCACCCCCCGGGGCAATCCCTTCTCCTCCATTTTTTCTCTGAGGATCGTGGGCGCACATGCACACACGCCCAGCATGAGTTTTAAGCCACCAGGTTTGGGACGTGAACCGCTGTCGACTACGTGGGAGTCCAGCGACATAGCCATTACGCTAACTGCTGGTCCCAAATGGTTAAATCTTTAAAGTAGGATTTTCTTCTCCTTTTTCAATGCTATATTTATGTATCTTCTATATTACTCATCATAGTTAAATTTTCTCTACAAGTTGACAAGGATACTTTCAAAAGTGAAATGATGTGCTAAAATCATTAACAAGTGTTAATTAAGCTATAACAAGCATGGAACAAGACTATTCAGGATAAAGTGGGATGTGTCATCAATCAGTTAGTTGTTAGATGTGAGCTCCATAAAGGCAAACGTATCTGTCAGGATAGGCCAGGTGCATGCTTTAGTAACAAACAACTCTAAAATTTCAGTGGAATAGTTGAAAAAAAAACAAAAATGATTATTTATCAGAGCACATGTTTAACATGACGCAGCAGAAAGAACTGATCTACACATTTGTTCAGAATTTCAACTGGTAAAGGCTCATTGTGGTTCCCAACCATCTAAAGCAGTCTTGATTATCAAGGAAGGGGTAGAGAGAGACACAAGGAGGGTAAAGAGCTAGATCTTCCATGCTTTGGCCTTCCATAGCAGATAGCTAGCAGAACTAGCCATATAACTTTGCTTAACTTTGAAGTGGCTGAGAAATCAGGACAGCAGATAACACTTTTGGTAGGTGCCCTTATCTCCATCAAAGTAAAAATCTTTGAGAGATATATTTTTATATATTTATTTATATCCTCGGAGTGCCTAGCACAGTGCTCTACATGGAAAACTCTCAATAAATGTTCATAATACTGAAGCTGTTAAAAAGTTTGACCTAACCCATTTTACTTTCCTTTCATATATGATTTGCCTAATTTTCAAGGAAACCTGTTTTTTTGTTTTGTTTTGTTTTGTTTTGTTTTGTTTTTGCTTACCTTTTTTTCTTTCATGAGAGTAAGAAACAGAGAGACAAAAGCACCTTTAACAGGGTCCCACACTCCCACCCCTGTCCACACTTTAGCCTTTCCAGCCAGCCAGGATCATGGACACATGTGCCCATGTACAGATTTACCAGAGAACTGAACCCTTGATCCTCCATATGGATCTAGTTTCTCTTGAGCAGCATGTTACTGCTACACCAATAAGCCAGGTTTAAACCTGGTTTTTTTGAAAGTCAGGTTTATGTCTTGAAAACTTATATATCAGAAACAAATGTTTTCAAATAAAACTGAAAACAAAGATGAAAAAAGTGGGAACTGCTTCTCACCGTGAGATACTGCCACTCATAAACATATGGAGGCTCTTCTCTTTGCCAAAACATCTGTTTGTTGTTGTATAGACATGCAAGACATAGCCTCTCCAATGTGATCTACATGTAAAAGTATGTTATTACATATTGATCTATGACTAAAGGTTACACGTGGAATCTTGTGAAATTTACTGATGACTTTATCACTGGGCAGTAGTGCTTAAAAAATCTATTTGAGTAACTCTTAAGCAGAATCTTGAGATAGTGGGCAAGGAGTTAGAGCTGGAAATACACATTTGTTCTATACTCATGGGCAGAAGTATTTCGCATGGAGTAGAGGACCCTTCATGTATCTAACTGTGAGACAACCTCATTTATCTTTACTCTAGATGGGACTGGAATGGAAAATAGAAGGGAATTGGGGAAGAAACAATCTTTGACAGATCTTTAATCCTTGGTGTTTGATTTTCTTCCTCTTTTTTTTCTTCTGTGACCTCAATTTCTTTATCTTTTCCTCTTCCCTTTTAAACTACTCTCTCTCAGGACCAGCAGACGGCATCATGGTTACGCTACTGGACTCCCACTTAGTTGACTGTGGTTCGAGTCCCAGATGTGGTAGCTTTGAACCGATGCAGGGCACATGTGTGTGCATGCCTAAAATCCCAAGCGAAGAATAGAGGGATTGCATCCCCCTGCAAGGAGTGACTTCTCGCTTTCCATCTCTGGCAAGTCCTTATACACTATAGAAAAAATCTCTTTTAAAAAAATGAAACAAGGGACTAGCAGTTGGTGTAATGGCTATGTCACTGGACTCCCATGTAGCTGACCACAGTTGGAGTCCCGGATCCAGTGGCTTAAACTCACGCAGAGCGCGCGTATGCGTGTGTGCCCAAGATCCCAAGAGAAGAATGGAGAAGGGATTGCAGTCTGGCCATCCCCCTGAGGAGTGATTTCTCACTTTCTGTCTCTCTGTCTCTCTCTGTCTTTCTGGCAAGTGCACATGCCCTACAGCAAAACACTACTTTATCTCTCTTTCCTTCCCTGGCTCCTTTTCTTCCTGTTTAATATACATAGTTCCCAAGGAAAGTTCACTGACTTGCAAGATTTTATGTGTCATCTTTCCGCAATAGATCCAATTTAAATATGCAAGCAATGAGTGTAGAATTCCAGTTTCCCAGAGCACACTGTCTAAGAAATATCAGTATACATTTAGAAGGTATGAAACTAGTTCTGGTTTTGGCATTAGAAGGTATGAGACTAGTTCCAGTTTCCCAGAGCACACTGTCTAAGAAATATCAGTACACATTTAGAAGGTATGAGACTAGTTTCAATGGGGCTTTGGGAAAATTATTTAACATTTCTGAGCTTTGATTTCCTTTAATAGAAAATGAAAATAATAAAAATTTGTCCTGCTTACTCTTACATAGCTGTTGTGTGTGTATAATATGAAAATGGTGAGAAAAGACTTCATTTAATGTACAGTACTATAAAAAAACATTCTAAATACTACTGAGAATAACAAATCTAAGGTTGTGACCCTGACTACTCTCTTCAGCATCAATTCTGAGTTTCTAGCTATGTGTTAGGCATTGACCTCTGTACAGCTATCTTTCAAGCATCTCAATTCCACATTTTTAGACACAAACTCTTTTTTCTCTTCCCCATATTACTTACCTGTCTTTTCGTTTCCTCCCTAATTTTATATGTTACTCTATGTCATCAACATCACCCATTTTTCCTCAACTAGGAGCCTCGGGATTACTTCTAACTCATCTCTCTATTGAACCCTCATTCTCAATTCATCCAATTGTTTTTCACATCTTGTTGATTCTTCCTCTAAAATGCCTCTTGAGTCTACCAACCATTCCATTCAGATTGCCATGCTCTTCTATCCTGTTTAGGTCCTGATCATTTTTCTTTTTATTCTTCCAGTTCATCACCAGTGTCTTATCTCTATTCTAGTTACAATTCATTATGAGAGGGGATCAATGAATGTTCCAAATCCTTCCCTTTAGTGGGATATAGGATTGACCAAGCACTTTAGTCCTTTCTGACATGACCGTTTTTCTCAGAGTCTACAGTCCTGGCATATTTCAGTCAACCACTATCAACAACAAAAATCCCTTAAATAAAAAACAGAGGCTCCCTTGAGTTCGTGGTACAGGAGGAGAGTGTGTAGTGAACCTATTGAGGGAAGAGGTGGTTGGTTGGTACATTCCCTTTAGTACCTCCAGCACCTTATCTGCAACCAAGAACAATACTTACAGGATGACCACAAAGCTACAAAACATTACTGCCAAGTTACTAATGTCCATGAATTATAAGTTTTATTTTTCACTTTATTCATGATAGAGTATGTGTGCATGAGAAAGGCAGAGAGAAAGAGAAAGAGAGAGAAGTTCTTTTTATGGGGTCTGGTCTCACTGTGAGCCCCTTCTTCTAGTCCTCCAGTTCATTGGATCTTGAGTACTCTCAGAGGTGCCTACCATATTTCAGGCCGAATGGTCTGAGGATTCGAACTGTGATTGCTGTGTGAGATCCAGCTTCTCTTGAACAACACATTATTGTTGTACCACGGAGCCAGCTCCACAATAGACTTATTGTTTACTTAAGTTCAGGCAATGGGATTTGTATCCCAGGTCTCAAGCCATGCATCTTTGTTCCGTGAAATAATATATTAATTGTTTAAAAAATCTTGTGTTTACTTTATGAGACCAAAAAACAAATGAAGAGAAAGCAAAACAAACCAAACAAAAAAGCCTTAAAAAATGTTAGTGTATTTATTCTTTCATCTGTGTATCTTTTGAAAATCTTTGATTTTCACTTGTTACATAAAAAAACTTGTGAACCAATTAAAAACGTTAGGTCTCACACATGCAAACAGAAGAGTTGTGCTTCTCCATGTGTTTCAAATTAATTCAATTTGTTCACCAACTAGAATCAAAGCAGTAGACTGAGTTCCTGGCAGCAGCCAATCTGTAAATATCAACGTATCGAAATTAATACAACATTAAGACTCAAAGTCAATGAGGTTCCTTTACTTTAGAGACACTAAGATATAACATTGTGGGAATCTCTAATGAAACTCCAAGGTATGATGTATCTTACTTGTGGGAGGCTGCGCACCAGCGAGTCTGCCGAGGTTTCTCAGGGAGCAAACAATTACCATGATTGGTTCCCTTCAAAAAAACCTGAACTTCGAAACCCTGCTCTGATTGGCCACTAGAATCCCTCAAATTTGCATATCTGGCACCTCATGATTGGTCCAAAAGCAACCAATCACGGCCCATCGTTTACAACCAATCACGGCTCACCGTTTACAACCAATCAGGGCCCACTGTTTACAACCCACCAGAGTGTATATAACCACGATGCCTGGCCCACAGTAGCCAGACGACGACGACCAGGAAGACGACATCTGAAGAGCCTGAAGAGCTGAAACACCGCACAGTCTCCAGACGACCCTGAAGATCCTGAAGAGCTGACACTGCATCGTCTCCAGACGACCTGGGAGACCCTGAAGAGTTGTAACACTACATCGTCTCCGGACGACCCTGAAGAGTTGTGACACCGCGTCGTCTCCATGCTGCTCATGGTAGACACGACCCTTAAGAGCTGTGACACTGCGTCGTCTCTGTGCTATACCGTGCTGCCCACAATAAACGGACGACACTGTCGTCTCCATGCTGTAACACTACGCCGCTTGTCCCGGCTCTCACTCCTTCACTCAGGAAACCTGTTCGGCTGTCCCCCCAGGTCGGGACACTTACTATTTCTGAAATGCAATTTTTCATGCTTTCTGTTTGAGTGAAAGACTATAAAGGCATTGTCATTTCCAGTTGTAGCTCACTACCGATGTTGAGCTACACAGCCATTTCAAAGTTAAATTTGTCTTCTGAGGATTGGTTGTGTTCAGCTGAACCATGAAATTATAAAAATCGGTTGTAGCTTCAAAAGTTTTTAGACCATTTATCTATTTACTTTTAAAAAAAGGCCTCCACCTTACTGACATAAAAGCTAAAAATAGCTGACTGGACTGTGGAAAACAAGATCTACACATAAAGCTACCATTTGATCCAGCAATCTCACTTCTGGATTTCTACCCAAAGGACAGGAGAACCCTTAGTGGGAAAAGCACTTGCACCTCAATGTTTACTGCACCATTATTCATAATTGCTAAGACATGGAACCCACACAAAAGTCCACAAACAGATGAATAGATTGAAAAAGTGTGGCACATATACTCTATGGAATACTGTCAGCCACAAAAACAAATAAACAACAGCAACAACCCCCCCCCCAAGATCCTGGCATTTGATAGAAAGTGGTTGAATATGGAAGATTTATGGATGAGTGAAGCAAGCCAGGCTATTAAAGAAAGATATTGTATGTTTCCACTTAATATATACTGATTATCCACACTCTGTGGTAGAGATTGAAATATTGGAAGGCATAAAAGCAATGGAAATACTTATGGATGCTGAAGACAGTTGGAATGGGGGGTGGCAAGGGGAGAAGGGAAGAGTATAGAAAAGGATAGCATGAGAATGAATAGAGAGGCATGAGATTTGTGAGACACAGAAATGGTTTATTACATTACCTGTTGATAATAAAATGTATAGTATTTTCTACTGGGATGGTCTGAGAAGTATTTCATGTGGAATAAATTCTCTTTAAAATCCAAATGATGAATAGTGATTGAATGTTTAAAAAAATGAGAATAAATAATAATAATCTAAAAAAAATAGCTGGCTGGTTTGGTGGTGCATCTCTAACATACTGCTCAAGCAAAGCTATAGCCTATGGAAGATCACAGGTTCAGTTCCCCCACTGACCTGTACACATTGGACTCATGTCTTCACAATTGAGGCTGCTGGGGACTGGAGGTACAAAGAAAGCAGTATGAGATTCCGTTGAGGGTACTTGTTTTTATCTCTTTCCTTTTCTCTACCTTCTACTCTCATGAAAGAAAAAAAAAAAAGTGAGTACCTACCTAGAGCTCTTACTCTGTTCTGGTCTTTGTTCTAAGTTTTTTACCATATTAAGACATTCAATAGTCTCAATAACTCTATGAAATAGATACAATTATTATACCCACTTATCTATAAAGAAACTGAAGAAGTATAAAGAAATAAAGTGTTCTTTATCTTATATCTCATCGTATTCAAACATGAAACTCCAAAGATCCTCACTCTCACTAATGTTTACTTATTTATTTTTGCTTTTATTTAGGGATTAATATGGTATAATTCATTCATTCAGTAACTGTGTCTAAGCACAGACTGTGTACTAGACTCTAGGTAGGCCTGCAAGCAAAGGCAAAGGAGTCACTGCCACATAAGAACGCATAGTCTATTCAGAAAGGTAAGGCAAAGGCCTAATGTATGGGTGATACCAGAGCAAAGAAGCATGCCAAGGGGACCCTCAGACTAGGGACAGGGGCCAAGAAACAAGATGAAGTGACTCATTTCCTTGAGGTAAAGTATGAGAGGGTATGGGCTCTGAAAGCAGGAGGCCAGGAGCAGGGATATGGGAAAAGACATCATTGTAGGTCTGTGTGACTGAAACACAGAGTGTAACAAAAGGGCTTCGATTCTGGAACTGGACTAAACTTGACATTTCTACTGCCCATTTGCTAGATGATTTAGGGCAATGATTCTGACTTAAGTTTCCTCATCTGTAAAATAAGGGTAGTAGCTACCACCAAAAGTTGTTGTGAAGATTAAATAACACATGTGAATTAGTTTCCTGTAGTTGCTGAAAAAAAATTACCACATGCTTGGTGGCTGGGCACCAGAGAAATTTATTCTGTTACAATTATGGAGACCAGGAGTCTACAATCAGCATTACTAGACTGATATTGGTGTCAGGAGGGCGGGACTTCCTCTGGGAGCTCTAGAGGAGAGTCTGTTCCTTGTCTTTTCCAGTTTTTGGTAACTTCAGACATTGCTTGGCTTGTGACTGCATCACTACAGTCTGTTCTTTCATGACCACATGTTCTCTTCTTCTATGTAATGCCTCTCTGCCTTTTTAATGAGGATTCTATGATTGCATTTAGGACCTACCTGGATAATCCATGATAATTTTCCCTTCTCAATATTAATATAAAAATTTCCCTTTCCCCTCTAAATTAACATTTATAGGTTTCAGGAATTAGGATTTAATGTTTTCACCAGGGGAAGGAGATTTATTTAGGATTCTATAATATGTAGAAGATCTTGGCATATGAGTGGTCCTCAGTAATGATAATTCTTGCTGTTCTCTATTATGTTTTTTTAAAAGAATTGGGGCTGGCAGGTGGTGTGGTGGTTAAGGGTGCTGGAATCCCACATGGCCGACCATGGTTCTAGCCCGGGACCTAGTGGATTGCTTTCTCTCTCTCTCTGTCTCCATGTGTCAAACTGAAAAATAATAATAACAAATGGAATAAAATAAATAATTGTTTAAAAAATATTTTTAAAATTTTATTATTGTTATTATTTTTTAATTTTCTACAGGGCTTGTGTGCTCGCCAGAGAGAAAAATAGAGAAAGTGAGAAAGCAAGCTGCCAGGTCTGGGAATCGAAACACAGCCATGTAGGAGTCTAGGGTCTTAACAGCCATACCACCTGCTGATCCCCATTACATGCTTTTGCTTGGGCATGATGTACCTTAATCTCAGTGGTCAGACTTAATACCTGCTGGCCTTTCTATTTCTAAGCAAGAGTTAGAGAGCTTTGGTATTCTAGACAAACCTGTCACTATAGAAATTTTAAAAACTCACAAAGATGGATAGCTTTGTGTTAATGCAGGAAATAAGTTTTGTTTATTTTGCTAATGCAGTCTAAACTATTAAGATTACTGTGTTGAAGACCCAGTGGTATATTTCAGAGAGGGCTTCTTTTCCACAATTCATTTCCAGGCATGGCAATGAACTTCGTATGCAATTTAGAGTAGTTACATATTGATCTTTTCTTTCTCTATGTGTGACTCATTCTCCTTTGCTCATCAGTGTATGAGAAGAATTATCATTGCAGAGGTCAAGTAGCACTTAGGAGCAATTTAAGAGTCAAAGTACTAAGCTATGAGACTTGGAATATTGCTCAACTTTACACAGACTCATCCAGCCTTACATCTATTTTGAAAAAGAGATAAATATTTTCATAACTCATTGACCCTAAGTCAAGTGAGCAAATCACAAGGATTTCAGATAAAATATTTATTACCTTAAAAAAGTAAAAATTTGAATTTACTTAGAAAATTACTATTA
Organism: Tupaia belangeri chinensis; assembly: GCF_000334495.1. Lineage (NCBI taxonomy): Eukaryota > Metazoa > Chordata > Mammalia > Scandentia > Tupaiidae > Tupaia > Tupaia belangeri. The sequence goes on from NW_006159731.1 coordinate 4,911,956, forward strand.
CTGAAATAATGAGCAATTGGATGTCTGGAATGAATAATGAGTAAAGCATTCCATAATATTGAGGATGTGACCCACTCTAGGCTCCAATGTTTGACTGAACTGAAATTCTCTTGCATTGGCCCCTAGGAATCTATGTTTGCCCTTTAATGTTCATCTCTCTCCTAAAAACTGTGTTACCTAGTACATTTGTCTATTAGTACACGTGTCCCATTTTGGAAGCCTTTTCTATTGCTCCATTTTTTTTCCTTTAATAGAATTAATCAATAAATATATCCTGAGTACCCCATTGTACAAGTTTGTCTTCAAAGAACTTATAGTTTGTTTGACCTAAGCATTCCCCAGAAAGCAGAAGCTGAGAAAAGGGCTTAAGGACAGGTAGTGTATTCTGGCAATTGGTTCCAAAGAGCAGAAGTGAGAGCTGAGGGTTAAAACAGTAACTGAAGAATATCTGATCCAACAATCATGCTCAGCCTGGTTCCTGCTGTGAGCAGGTAGGGCTCCATCCTATTGGGGACCCACTGAGAATTCATGAAGAATGTTCTTTGGAATTTCTAGCTCAGGAGACAGTAAAGGGGAGTATTTATCCAATGGCTTCTATCCCCTTTTGGCCAAGGATCCCTTTCATTTCCAGTTTCACCCATGAGTCAGAATGGCTCAGTGGGGTACAAGTGAGGGTAGCAGAGAGGTCCTGGGGCAGAAAGTGAGAGTCAGTCTGTGTGTAACTGAGATAAAGCATAATTAGAGTACCCTTACACATGGCTAATTGCTGTACCAGTGTCTGAACTGAAAAGATAGACCAAGAGAATATGAGCCTGGGATGATACCAGTATCCACCTGGAGTGCCAGCAGCACAGATATAAGCAGTAGTCCACGGCACCTCAGATACTACAGCACAGGCTGTGCAAAATTTATTGCTAAAGGAGTGATTATAGTTGGGATTTCAGTGTAGATTGCTTCAGGGGTGGATATTCAGAAAAGACTAACTAGAAAGACTAGGTTTCGATCCTAGACTTGAAGGAAGGGCAAGGTAGGTTGTGTTTTCTGCTCAGTATCCATTTGCTGTTCTTCTGGTAAACAAATAAAAACTCCCACCAGAGAATGACTCCTCCAGTCCTCTCAGCCATGTGCTTTGGCTCCCTCCAGCTTAGGAATCAAGCATGTGATGTGAGTCTATACACATTGGAGCCATGGTTGCTCCCAGGCCACTGAGATTGGCATGTGACCCAAAGAACAGTTACAATGAAAGGAAGCTTTTGCTGAAATTTCTGGGCAAAGACTTGTTCTGATATCCTGAATTTGAAGCAAAGAAGATACATGGTATATACTTGATGAGGTTATTGTGCTCCTTTGAAGGGTGAAGCTGTTTAGGAGGTGGCGGATAAGAAATGGAAGGAAAGAAACTGTGGCCCAGCAAAGATGAATCTTTGCATGAAGCAGTCCATGGCTTTGGGCTTTTCAAATGCACAAGCCAATACTTTCCTTTTTATGTTTAAGCTAGTTTTGGATGAGTTTTCTGTTGCCTCCAACAACAAAAACAGCAACAAATCCTGTAACTTAAACAATTTTTAGGCATTTTTTGCAGTTCGGGACTTGAACTACAGTTGACTATAATTCTATTTTTCTTCTTCTTTTTTTTTATTAACTAATTTCCTGTATTTTCTTTCGAACGTTTTCACTTGAGAATGATTGAAGAGGGGAGAATGACTATTAACACAAAAAATCCAAAAAGGGCAGGATTAGTAAAGCGTAACTTGGAAGTTTGATTGCGTAACTGTGGCAGACAAATTTGTGTGTATGCATGTCATATTTGTAAATTATCTTCTTGTAGCTTTATCATGTAGATAAATAGTATTGTAGATTACATTCTCTCTTCCTCCATATGCCTACACTGGCCTTGCAAATTTGTTATCAAATTTGCTTCATATAAAAACTGTGAAGGTTACAATATTGACATAGAGTCTAAACTGGTTAGTTTTTGAAGGATCTAAACTTTCAAGGACTCAAGAAAAGTGAGTATAAATCCACAGCAAAGAAAACTTAATTTGTATGTCAGGAATATTTCTGACAAGGAGATAACCACCTATTCATTTATCATATTTACTGGATTTGGCCATCACTATCACCTTCTAGGCACAGTTCTACATCAAAAATCTAAAAGATTGGGGGGCCCAGCAGGTGGCATGGTGGTTAAGGGCGCTGGACTCCCACATGGTTGACCGTGGTTCATGTCCCAGACCTGACAGCTTCTTTTTTCACCCCCCACCCCTTCTCTTTCTCACTCTATCCCTCTCTGGCTAAATAAAAAAAATAATAAATATTAAAAAAAATAATCTAAAAGGTTAGATGCCCATGCCTGACATGAATAGCCCACAATCTATAGTAAACATAAAAAGTAAATCTGAGAAGCAAACAGCTTTTGAATAAAACCAAGAAGAGAGCCAAAAACCTCAGGGAGGAACTTGGTATTGGCAATAATGATTTAGGATGCTGAGCGGAAGGCAGCCCCCTCAACCTCATCTTCACTGTAATTTTAGATGTTGAATATCAGCTGGAGATGCAGGTGTTTTTGTATGCAGACATTATTTTTTCATTAAAAGCATCCATACAATAGATAAGCAGTGCCCTGGTCTACGCAGTTCTGGCCTTTAGCCTCTGAGTAGTTTTTTCTCTTAATGTGTTATGAGTGATTGAACCGGCATGAGAAGCCATTTCTGCTGATCACATTTATAACCTGTCTTATGGAAAAACCATTTTCAGGTGGTCATTATTTTTGCCTGAAGTCATATTAGAAGCAGGAATATTACATTTATTTATCTACAGAGTAAAAGTTACATTGCAAGATCAAGGCTATTATCTTGGATTCGTAACCTTGGGACAAACTGGTTTGGAAGTTTAAATTGTCCAAATTAATCTCTATCATTTCCTTAACCATCTTAGTTCTTAGAACATATATAGAGCTCAATGTCTATTTCTGAAGTAAGTAGTATACCATGAAAACTTTTTTCAATAGTAGAAATTGACATTGTGTCTAAACCTTGAGTAACACACTTAACAATTTATTTCTGTCTTATTTTATAATGAGATGAAAAACAAGGTTTTTGTTTTGTTTTGTTTGTTTTTAAAGAGATTTTTGCTATAGGGTATGTGCACTTTCCAGAGAGAGAGAGAGACAGAAAGTGAGAAAAATCACCCCTCGGGGGGATGGCCATGCCACAGTCCCTTCTCCTCCATTCTCCTCTTGGGATCTTGGGCACACATACACACGTGCTCAGTGTGTTTTAAGTCCGCAAGTCTAGGACTCCAACTGCATTCAACTATGTGGAAGTCCAGTGACATAACCAATATGGCATTTGCTGGTCCCAAAAAACAAGGTAGCTTAGAGACAATACTTTTATTTCTCAAGCCTGGTGTTGAGGCATCCAATTATTCCAAAACAAGGCAAGAATGTCCTGAAAATGCTTTCTGAAAGAATAAAATCTTATTAAAAGAAAAGAAATGCCATGCAACATTTGGGATAGAAGTAGAAGATGATCAGGAAATCAAAATATGCATCTCTCTAGTAGAGCAAAGAATTATTGCTCTAAACTCATGAGGAGGTGACTTGGTTAAACAAAAATATTTGGGTTTAGTTTGGATTGGCTTAGGTTTTCAGAAATACCAAATTAAAACAGGGAATCATTTTGATGATCATTTGGGTATTTAAGATTGCTCACTGAATTACTTTAATCCCTTCTGATGGGAGGTTACACTCCATCTGAGACAAGCTTGATTTTGTTAAACTCTTCTAAGTCCCACATTTGGTCACATCAACCTGAGCACATGATTACAGACAGAAAAGTGACTTTGTAGAAGATGTTAACTTCCCACTGAACCATAGCGGCAGATCCTCATGTGTCTCTGGATCACATCTGTTTACTGACAGAGGGCCAACCGATGTCCTCATTCACTCACATGCAACATCAATGAGGGTTGCGTGTATTGTCTGACGGTACATGTTGGTTGCAAACACAAGTTGCACTACTGTTAGCCTTGAAGTTAACACTTGAAAGTGACCTGGAGTCTATCTATTTAACCCTGTACATCATCAAAATACCTTTCATCTCAGTTTCTACCCCTGAAGCTTTACCTTCCATGGTAGAAAAAACAAACACTGTACTACAATTTGATTTTTCAATTTCAAGTAGGGTTAGAGTAAGCTGGTTGAAATAGTAAAATTTATCTTTCTAGCAAAACAAACTAATTATGTAGAAAAGTTAAAATCAACCAGTTAAAATTGAAAGTATTTCTTTTTCCAACGTACATGATGTGTATTTCTTTTTTTTTTATTTTTATTTTTGGTCCCTTCAGCCTTTCACACTCACAAACAGTTCTTTGTTCATTTTAAAGAGAATAATTTCTGGAAAAGTGTGAGATTTTGCCTCAGATAATCTCAGCATATTTTATAAAGAAACGATATAGAAGTTTTTGAATAATGATAGACACATAATCCTATCCTTATCTCCAAATAAATAGTTTTGTTTAATGTGTTTTTCTTCATGATAGCTAAAAATAAGATTATGCTTTTTCCTTTTAAGACCATTATAGATTTTTTTCTGCTTCAGTAGCTTATCTAGTTTTTAAAGTTTGCTTTTTAAAAAGACCACCAATACATGATTATAAAACTTCAGTTTTACTTAAAGCCTATTGCTTCAGAGCAGCAGTGGACAACAAGCATTAACATGATCTTGACCCAGTATGAGCCAAATTTTATTTTGAAGAAGAGAGGACTGTAAATTACCCCAGTCCCATGGGCAGCTAACATAAACAGCAGTCAAATGGTAGGTTGTGATTACAACCAGGTATACTAGTCACACACTAACCCTTTCACACACAATTATTTATGTGGGAGATGAAGTAGAAAGAAGCATTTTTTTTTAATCAACACAGTGTTTTTAAGCTAGTAATGATACATTGTGTGACTGGTAAGCAAATGAAAGAGTAAACTCAGGTCTTGAATTCTGTTAGATGATTGAACCATTTTACTTTCTGGGGTTATATATTTGTTTCACTAAAAATTGTGACTTTTAAAAATAAAGTTTATTTTACTCATTTCTTTATGAGAGAAAGATGGGGGGAGAGATAAAGAGAGAAAGAGAGAGAGAACGAACCACCCTCAATGGGGTGTTATATCTTGATTCTTTCCCCAGCCTTCTGAGCCAGTCAGGATCACAGTTATGTGTGTGCACCTGACATGTAGAGATTGGTCAGGGAACTGGACTCCAGTTTTCTATGTGACTTCCCAAATTGCAGAGTTTTGCGTTACCACTTCCCCACTGAGACTGCCTTCTCTTTTACACTTTTCTCTCTTTCTTCTTTTCTTTTTTTTTAATCTTGTTTTTCCCTTCTCCTTCTTTCTCTAAATTCCTCCTTCTCCTCTTCTTCTCCCTTCTTCTCTCTCTCCTCCTCTTCTTCTATTTTCTGCCAGAGGGTGTGCACACTTGCCAGAGAGAGCGCCCTCCACAATGGGCATGGTCATGATGCAACCCCTTCTTCTCCACTTCTCTATCCTAACAGAACACTGGGCATGCACACCTGGTTGGTTTTTCAGGCCTTTAAGCTGGAATTCAAACCACAGTCAGCTAGGTGGTCTCCAGTTCCCAGTGCAAAGTGCTTAACCACTGTGCTATGGGACCAGCACTAGTATTGACTCATCATTGCTGTATGGAGACTACTGGTTAGGAAATTGCAACCCTGCACTCATTCAGTGTCTATGGAGTGCCTGTTACACTTCAGGCACTAGGTTAAGTGATGGGCATAGGGTAGTAAATGAGGGAAGAAATACAGGAGGTCCCTGTCCAAGGGGATAAGACTGTAATATGATTCATAAATTTGGAAGAAGTCCAATTTGATTTTCACTTTTATATAAACACATCCTTTTTTCCCAACCTGTATTATTTCATGAACCTATTTGTCTTGTTTACTAACTGACAAGAAAGCATTCACTCTTTTATAATTTAGTATGATTTTTACCTGTAGGTATTTTATAAATATGATTTGTCAGGTTAAGAAAATGTTCTCATCTTTTTTTAAAAAAAAAAATTATTTATTTTATTTATTCATTCATTTATTTAGTTTGAGCAGAGAGAGACAGAGGGTGACAATGAGAGAGAGAGAGGAAGTGAGAAAGCAACCCACCAGATTCAGGACTTGAACCCTGGTCGGCCATGTGGGAGTGTCCAGCGCCTTAACCACCATGCCACCTGCTGGTCCCCAGTTTTCTCATCTTTCTAGTTTGCAGCAACTAAATCTCTGATGAATATTTAATTTATTCAAATGTGTTTTGACATCTATGAAGGTGAACCTATGTTTTTTTAAATTAGTATATGTACATGGCAAATTACACTGATTGATTTTCTTTACAAAGTCGAATTTATCTTATGTTCTGGGATAAACACCACTTTGCCATGATATGTTATATATAGCAGGATTTGATTTGCTAATATTTTGTTGTACTTATTTTTTGGTGTAAATGAGGAATATTGGCCTATGATTTTAATACTGGAGTAATTCTCACCTCATAAAATGTGTTGGAAGAGTTACCGTTTCCCCTGTTTTAGAATATTTTGCTTAAAATTAGTATTACTTCTTCCTTAAATGTTTAGTACAATTATCAGTGACAAACATAATTTTTTAAAACATGAATTTAATTTATAAATAAGCTTAGGACTATTTCAGTTATTTGTTTTCACTTGAGAAAGTTTGGTGAATCTTTGCCTTTCAATGAGCTCATATATTTTATCTGAGGCATCAAATTTATGTACATAAAATAGTAGAAATGTAGAAGGTAGAAATAGTTTCTTTTTCTTATGATGTCTGTAGGATCTATACTAATGACTTCTCTTTCATTTTTGATATTGGTGATTTGTAATTTGTGTGCTCTTTGGCTTGAGAGTTATGTGTGTGTGTTTTCCTTTCTTTTCAGTACTTTAAAGATATTGCTTCAGAGGCCAGCAGATGGCATAGTGGTTACATTCCTGGACTCCTACATGGTCAAATACATGTCAAGTCCCAGATCCTGCGACTTGAAACTCATGCTGGATGTGTGTGTGTGCTTGCCCAAAATCCCGAGAGGAGAATGGAGAAGGGATCGCAGTGTGGCCATCCCACTGGGAGGTGATTTCTCACTTTCTCTCTGTGTCTTTTTGGTGGATGCATGAGCCCTACGGCAAAAAATCTCTCTCTCTCTCTCTCTAAAAAAAAATGAGAGGGAACCAGCAGTTAGCATAATGGCTATGTCGCTGGACTCCCACGTAGTCGACTGTGGTTCGTGTCCCGGACCCGGTGGCTTAAAACTCACGCTGGGCGCGTGTGCGTGCGTGCCCAAGATCCCGAGAGGAGAATGGAGGAGAAGGGATTGCTGCGTGACCATCCCCCCTGGGGGGTGATTTCTCGCTTTCTGTCTCTATGTCTCTCTCTGTCTGTCTGGCAAGCGCACGCGCCCTACAGTGAAAATCTCTCAAAAAAAAAATGAGAGAGAGAGAGAGAGAGAGATTACTTCATTGTCTTAAGATTTGCATAGTTATAGGACCAGCAGAGAGTGCAATGGTTACATCACTGGACTCCCACTGGCCAACTAAGGTCCTGGCCCTAGAGGCTTGAAACTCACACCAGGTGCCCAAAATCCTGCAGGAGAGTGGAAGAGAGGGGATTGCAACATGGCCATCCCTCCTAGGGGGTAATTTCTCAGTTTCTTACAGTCTCTTTCTGTTTCCCTGGCAAGTGCATGTACCCTGTAGCAAAAATCTTTCCAAAAAAAGAAAAAAAAAAAAAAGATTTGCACAGCTACTGACAAGGAGTCTACTGTCATTCTTACCTTGCTTTACTATATGTAAGGAATCTTTTCATTCTGGCTTTCTTTAAGGTTCTCTTTAGTTTTGACTTACAGTAGCTTGAGTAAGATGTACTCTGTTATATATATCTTTTGTGGGTTTCTTGGAGGCTTTTATTAATTTGAGAAAATTCTTGTCCAGAACAAGTGAGTTTAGTAAGTTTGGTACATAATTTTGAAAAAGAAGAACAAAGTTGGAGGAATTGGACTGTCCGGTTTTAAGATTTATGTTAATGTACAGTAATCAAAACAGTATGAAATTAGAGGAAGAACAGTCATGTAGACCAACTGAATAAAATGGAGAGTCCAGATGCTAAATTGGAAACTGTATGGTTCCCAGGTGATTTGTATGTACATTTCAATTTTAAGAACTCTTGAGCTAGAATAAAGAGCACCAATGGTGTTAATCTACTATTGAAATGATCCCATGTTAGTTCACATTTCTGAAATGAATACCATCATTCTCTAGCTTGTTAAGCCTCAAACTTAGATGCTATCCTTAAATTGTCCCTTTCGCTCACTTCCTCCCCCCAAATCATATCTGTCAGCAAGTTCTGTCAGTTCCTAGTTCCCAAACAGGTTCAATATATCCATGTTATTCTCCCAAGGTCCCTGTCTTTCAGGCAACCCTTTTCTCTGAACCCTCTCCCCTGAACTATATACTGTCATGGCCTTCTGATTTCTTTGCTCACTCTCTTCCATTCCAGACAATTTACAAACCAAATTAATCTTGAGTGAGTTTATGTGAACAGAAGATAAACACATGAATAAAGACATTGAAATAGTTATTGTTAATTGTGACAAATGTGATGCAGGAAATCAACCCAATGATATGATAAAAAGGAGGCGAAGAGCCTCCTGTAGATGGACAGATTCTTGGCCTATCAAAACTAAGTACCACAGATTTCAGGGCTTAAACAACTAAAATTTATTTTCTCATAGTTCTGGAAGTTAGAAATCCAAGATCAAAGTGCCATCACAGTTGGTTTATAGTGAGTCTCTCTTTCTGGCTTGTAGACAGCCACTTTCTTACTGTATTCTCACATGACATTTCCTCTGTGCTTGTATGGCAAGAAAGATCTCTGGCAACACTTCCTCTTTTTTATTTATTTATTTATTTTAATAAACACCAGTCCTATTCCATGAGGGCTCTTCCCTTATAATCTCATTTAGCCTTAATTATCTTCCTAATATCTCCACTTATAGTAATATTGATGATTAGGACTTCAACATATAAATTTGGGAAGGAGGGATACAATTCAGTCCAAGGCCTCTATTTAGAGATGGAATCCGAGGACCTAAGGATTCAGTCCAAGACCTCTCAATAGAGATGGAATCTGAGGCTCTGAGGATTGAGGTGGAGCCAAACAAGTGAAGAATGATCAAACAGAAAGAAAAAAGGCAGAGGGAACTCATAGACATGAAACACCTTCAAGTAGCAGATTTTTGGATTATCAGGAGAGAAAAGAAAATCCAGCTATTTTTAGCTAGAGGTGACTTTTTAATCGGATGCATCATCTTAAGGTTTCTATTTAAAAATTACTCCACTAGCATTTGGAACTGGCATTTAGACAAGGAAGGAAGGAAGGAATACAAACAGACTAATTATTGGCAGGTCGAAATTGCAGCTTTATTTCCAATCCAAAGCTAACACTTTTCACTCAAACCAATTCACTTAAAAGCTGCCTCTGTGAAAGATGAGTTCTTGGGATGTCTCATTAAGTATTCAGTAGATATGATCCATGCATGGTGATTTAAAGCATTACCCAATTCTATTGTGGAAAAAAAAAAATTCCTCAGAATGTTCTGAAGTTCTCATTGGCTGATGTACCTGGAAATTCTTAATCTGTCTTTCTAAATTAACTGAAAAATATTTGACATCACGTGTTGGCAAAGTCTTCTTAAGGACTGCCAGTTGAAGCTGTCCAGTTGGTTACCCAAGCAACAACCCCCGGCAAATTTTAGTTGAAATGTGCTCCAAGGCAGGAATGGGGAATGTGAGACATTGAAATCCTTCCACATTTATTCAACCACACCCGTTTTTTACTATCTTCAAGCAAGGAGGTGAATAGGGAGAACTACTAAATACAATAATAGGCTTGATTTGTGCTTG
>NW_006159731.1:4921955-4926329 GCF_000334495.1 Tupaia belangeri chinensis
TTTCCCACCTCCCCGATAGTGCAATTATCACATGCATCAGAGAGCAGACAAGCATCTTGCCAAGGTCAGGCCCAAGAAACCTTCATGATAGGCCTTAAGGGGTTGAAGTTCAGCCTAATTTGCTCAGTATCTTCATGTAAACCACATGTAAACCACATGTAAACATCTTTTTGCAATCGTCTGACCCAGAATCTTCTTTTTAATAATGATACTAAGTCTCTTTATAGTTCATAGTTGTTTGTTAAAAATAAACAAAAAGAAAAAAAATATACACTGTATATTCTATTCTCAGTGGCTAACTGTATTCTTGTTGAACGGATTCTGCATGCCACACTCCTTTGTTATCATTGGTTGGTTTCCTCAAGTAATGACCAGAGAAAGCTAAACTTTAATTTTGTTTATACTACATTTAACAATGATTGTACTTCTATAAGTAAAAAAATAGAACAAGAATAGGTATTTTGCTTGTCTAGTTTTCTATGGTTTAATTAGACTTTTGGTTTCATTTGCCTTTAATTGTGCAAAATTGGAAGAGGCTTCTTAAAAATATCTCTGAGGGACCAACCGTTAGTGTAATGGCTATGTCGCTGAACTCCCATTTAGCTGACCACAGTTCGAGTCCCGGATCTAGTGGCTTAAACTCATGCTGGGCACGTGTGCGTGTGTGCCCAAGATCCTGAGAGAAGAATGGAGGAGAAGGGATTACGGCATGACTATACCCTCTGGGGGATGATTTCTCGCTTTCTATCTCTTTCTTTCTATCTCGCTTTCTTTCTCTGTCTTTCTGGTGAGCGCACACACCCTACAGTGAAAAACCTCTAAAAAAAAAATCTCTGAGAATCAGTTTGATGGTAGCCATTACAATCATAGCAAAGAAAAAAATTGTTTGTTGTCCATCATGTGACATGTAAAATTTTCTATTTACACATGAATATGAACTTATAAAGTATGAGTATATTTGTTAAAATATGCTTATTTCCATTCAGCTTTGTCATGGATTGTAATTTTTCTGTCACCTAAAAAGAACTATTTAAGCAATATTGAGTGAGATGGATTACCTTAAAACTACTATAGTGGAATAATCAATTTTAATGGATAATTATTTAGTCGAAATATCTACTTGCTGCAAATATCTTCAACAAAACCTGTAAATTCTTAGTTTTCTCTAAGGACTCATTTTGGGATCTTTTTCTGTTTTTGGTTTGTACTAATAATCTTCTTTTCTTACAAATAATTCCAAGTTTACTTTAATACAGATGGTATTTGTCTATAGCCAAAAACACTTTCCAAAATGCACCCTAGCTCAATAAACTAGTTTAAAAAGCATCTTCAATAAAAATAAACAGTCAAAACAGAGATTAACAAGAATCAAAACCCCTAAGAGCATCATAACTGGTTGTTTTTACTTTACTAGCTGTTTTTTTCCACAAAAAACTAATCTAAAATACAAATGTGTAAAAGATAGAAAATTGATTGGATGACTATATATATATGATTTAATGGGACATGGTCATTTTAATGGTGGCTATGTATATCATATTAAAATCAGAATCTTGGGCTAGCTCATGGTCTGGTGGTTAAGGCTACTGGATTCCACATAGTCAATTGTGAATCCTGGACCCAGTGGTTTGAAAAACATGCTGGGAGCATGTGTGTGTGTGTGTGTGTGTGTGTGTGTGCCCAAAGTTCCCCAAAGAGGGAGAAATGGAGGAAAAAGGGATTACAGCATGGCCATGTCCCAGAAGGGGTGCTTTCTCATTTTCCCCCTCTTTATTTCTCTCTGGCAAGCACATGCACCTTCTGGCAAAATTTTTAAAAAGACAAAAACAAGCAAAGAATGAAAAACAGGGTCTTGCCTATCTCTCTAAACTATGCCAGAAAAAAAAAAATGACCAATTTAAATTACCAACTGTGAGATAGTTAAGTCTGAAACTCTAGACAGTTGATTAATGATAAGGAAAATTTACTCTTCTGAATTCACAATTGGTCTTTAGATTTTATATTGACATAAAATTTAGTTTTTTTTAAATTATCTTGAATGCCTATTATTTGTCAGGGAAGGAATTAATTACAAACTAATGAACAAAACATGTATGGATTCTACAATCATTGCTTAAAAATATATAAATATCTGAAACATAATTTAATTCCTGTTCATACTTTACCAATTGTATGTCCAATGAATTGCAGATATATACATATGTATATATAAAAGACTGCTGTTGGAATTTAAGAAAATAAATGTTCCTTTCAGAAATGCTTTAAACTAGCCATGTCACGTTGTTCTGAACATGTACTGCCACCCAGTGGAGATATGCCCAAATGTCAGTAGTTTTTAGGTCTGGAGACCAGGCATCCTTCTGTGGAAGTAATAGCACCCTGGCAAATCATTCAGCATGGTAGTTTTTTTTATCCAAATTGGACTGGATTGCTCTAGGTGAAGGGGAGGGGAAGAGAATACTTAGCTAAATATGTTTTTATCTAAAACTAGCCCCCCCCTACACAAAAAAAAGAACTTATTCAAAATCTAATCGGACATGAAATTGCCTATGAATAGCTCTAAGTACGGATCGCAAAGAAATACTCCAACATGCTAAATGTAACCTTTGAATGTTATATAGAAACTGCATCGCGAGGAATTGAGGCTGGGAAAAACAATGGAGTAGACCATGAGTTTTCTGGTGTGCAGATCTCCAAATTTCAGCCTGAGCATTATTTATCAAGTGTAGTTTACAAAGGGTCCTGACTACTCTAGAAAAGGGGTAGACTAGAATGTTCCTTGGGGGTCTTCCCCCATCCCCGACATAATTACACTATGGATGTTATTGTTCAAAAAGAACTAAAATTTTAAAAAGAATAAATAGACTATCTAAAGATTAAAAAAAAAGAATTGCCTCATTAAAAAAAAGAAAAGAAAAGGGTTAGACCAGAACGTTCATTGGGGTCTTCCCTCATCTCTGACATTTTTACACTATTGATGTCATTGTTCAAGCTTCTCACAAGAGGAATAAAATGTAACTCACCTCAACAGTTCTTGAAATCATGTTCGTATTATTGAATGGTTATTTAAAAGATGTTGAAATGGCCCCGGGTGTTTTCACTTTTTTTCCTATCAAGCCAGTGAGATAACAAGCATAATGTCCCCTGGCAAGTTTTTAAATAAGAAGTTGCTCTGGTACGAAGACATGCTTTGCTTAGGAAATTCACCATTCAGGAAAAGTTAGTTTCCAATTCAATAAAAATGCTACTAGAGAGACTCTTTATGTTTAAAATACCACTTGTATACTTAACATAGGCAAAAAACAGTACAAGGAACCAGGCATCAGATGGGATTCCAACAAAAGAAACCAGAGCTCTTTTTTTCTTTTTTAATTTAGCTGCTAAGAAGGTCTAAACTTAGTAATATCTTGCTAGGAAAGCTGAAAAATTCTCCAATGCATCCATCCTTTCACTAAATTTATTGTTTGATTACCTTAATACCTAAGTTTCCAAAGGGAATAATTATTTAATAATACATCATGTGACTATTCAAGCTATATTGTAAAATGTGATGAGATTAAATTGCTTTAATAAACAATATAATGGTATATTTCTTGTATAGCAATTTCTTGAACATTAAAACTATGCTTCATGGAGACTGCCATTTTTATATTTATTAAGTGAACAACATCATTTAGTCACTCAACAAATGGCTATTGCATACTTACTCTGTACTCTGTGTAAACATCTTGCTATGTACTATGCATAAAGATAAGTAAAGGGACAGACTCTCTGACCAGTTTGGGGAGAAACACTATGTCTTGATCAGTGAATGCTGACTTAAGGTCTATGATAGAAGTTCCAAATATAAATCCCATCTTACTAGGTGCAAGAAAGACATTATTACATCAGCTGATCGTTAAGTAAATAAATACATTATTATAATGAGAAATTACACTGTTCTACTAAAAATTTTTTTTCCTTTTATTACCAGGAGTCAAGTGTACTCACTAGAGAGAGACAGACATGGAGAGAAAGCACCCTTCAGTGGCAGGTGGTGACACTGCAAGCCTTTTTCCTCCATTGCTTCATCATGTTGGGATTTGGGATATGCACACATAGGTGCCTGGCTTGTTTTTCAAGCCATTGGGGATGAAATCTGAACTGTGGTCAGCCGTGTGAGAGCTGGCTCTGTTAACCACCAAGCCATGGGGCTGACTTGAAAAGTAACTACTCAATTTTGGGAACCAGCAGTTAGTGTAATGGCTATGTCGCTGGACTCCCATGTAGTCGACCGTGGTTCGCGTCCTGGACCCGGTGGCTTAAAACTCACGCCGGGCACGTGTGCATGCGTGCCCAAGATCCTGAGAGGAGAATAGAGGAGAAGGGATTGCG
>NW_006159731.1:4930661-4943436 GCF_000334495.1 Tupaia belangeri chinensis
ACTAGAGAGAGACAGACATGGAGAGAAAGCACCCTTCAGTGGCAGGTGGTGACACTGCAAGCCTTTTTCCTCCATTGCTTCATCATGTTGGGATTTGGGATATGCACACATAGGTGCCTGGCTTGTTTTTCAAGCCATTGGGGATGAAATCTGAACTGTGGTCAGCCGTGTGAGAGCTGGCTCTGTTAACCACCAAGCCATGGGGCTGACTTGAAAAGTAACTACTCAATTTTGGGAACCAGCAGTTAGTGTAATGGCTATGTCGCTGGACTCCCATGTAGTCGACCGTGGTTCGCGTCCTGGACCCGGTGGCTTAAAACTCACGCCGGGCACGTGTGCATGCGTGCCCAAGATCCTGAGAGGAGAATAGAGGAGAAGGGATTGCGACGTGACCATCCCCTCTGGGGCGGGGGGGGGGGGGATTTCTCGCTTTCTGTCTCTCTGTCTGTCTCTGTCTGTCTGGCGAGCACACACGTCCTATAGCGAAAATCTCTCCAAAAAAAAAAAAAAAACGTAACTATTCAACTTTTAATAAAAATTGTACAAAGGTCAGTATCTTTCAGCCAGAACAAAGTTTCTGTGATCAAACCAGATTATTATTTTAACAATGATAAAGTGCTCCCTAAAAAAAGTTATGTGTGTCAGCTATGTGGTCATACTCTAATGACAGATTAAACACATAGGAATGCAATTGCTCTACTCGATCCTCATTAATAAATTTGCCTCAGAGGAAGTTGCTAGAGGGTTGCAGGGGAATCTACATGCTAGTCAAGATAAAGGCACTTCTGTTTCACGTGCAGTTCAGTGGGATTGAGAATCGCTGGAGAAGTACAGGAAATCTTCGCACTGATTTTGACTTGCCTGAATCTCACGAAAGGATCTAACATATCCCCTATTAGTCTTATTCTTGGCCAAATTCTTTAAGTGTGGTTCACTCCCGTTCCTCTTAATTCATGTAAACCCTTCAGGGTACTAGTTAGCAAATTCACTCTTATTTAATAGTTCTCAAATGACCTGGAGTTGAAAACCTTTCAAAAATGCCATCAACTCTCAGGGAGTAATTTATGAATAGGAAGTAACTGGTTTTAATCAATGTGGGGCCCACTCTATAGATCAGAAGATGAGTGGGCTAATAAATATCTTCCCAGACTGTTCATATTTTGGATCTTTATTTACAGGGCTAGGGTTAACTTTAATTTGCCTAATTTCTCTTATCTCCAAGTTAATCATCTATCATTAAAAACATCAACTGCACATCCACTGTTTGCAGAACCCTGTCTTCCTTCTAGTTCTCTAACTCCTTTAAGGGAGATATTTTGTTTTCTTTTGACAAAATTTATATCCATTCTTCTCCTCTCCAGTGTACTAAGAAAACAAAGTGTTCTTGTGGGGGAGAAATGTTTAATGTGAACAGATTCTATTCTGTGACCTCATCTGGACTTTCTAATTTGGACAGTATACTATAAAATTTGATTAGTTTGGAGGGTAAAAAAGCATGTTGCTTGGAACAATTTATTTGTAATCAATCAGTGCTTTATAAATGAGAAAAAACACAAGTAGTTACTGAAAGAATAACAGTGGCTCAAAAACCATGTCGTACTCCATACATATTCTTAGCATAATGAAAACAAAGTATCTGAGATTTCTCCAGAGATACCCTCATCTTCTGCTCCCCACAGACCCACGCACAGAAATCACCTTGTCCTTTGATTCTGAAGCTTCTTCTGTATCTTTAAGACCATGTAATATTTCCTGTTTGTTCGTTCCTTCCCATGGTCATTGCCCAATGACACCAGGTCCAGCCAACTTCCATCTGCAAGGGTCTGAGTTTGCCCACAACTATGTCTCCTAACTGTCCCCGATTTCTGTTCTCAGTTCTGTTCTCTGTGTCCTCAGCTGCAGCTTGTTCCTGGAATGATTCCCAGTTTTAGGAACTAGCCAGGAGAAATTGACCCACAAGACAGGAGGAGTGGAAGAGATTTCCTTGGCTTTCTCCAACTCTGTGGACACGTGTGGCTGTCATAGGGAGCACATCACCCCCTGATCATACCCTTCCTCTCTCATCATGGTGATTAGCCCTTTGACTCTTCACAACAACCTCAGAAAGTAAATAATGCCTTAAATATAAGAAAACTGAGTTTCAAAGGTTAAATCATGAGCCCACAGTGGCACAGCTAGTGAGTCAGAGCCAGAATTGAACCCAGGTGTGCCTAACTCCAGGAATCATGCTCTCAATCATCCCAGACACTCTAAAGTTTAAACAGGAGTGATGACATTCAGTATTTCCACTAAGACCAGTGGAATGCAACCCTATAAACTGTGACCTAATAAATTTTATTTTATTTTATTTAACATATTTAGAATTTAAGATGTCTTGAATTTAACATATGCACTTACAGTAGCTAAATTTTTTTCATGTTGTTATACCCCAGGTCCCGGTCTAAGTTTTTCACATATATTTTGTCATTTAAGTCTCACAATTACCACATAAAAAGGTTAATGCTATTATTATTAATAATTTTTAAAATAATTATCTTATTTAACTTTATTTATTTACTTTTTAATTTGACTAGAAAGGGACAGACTGAGAGAGAGAGAGAGAGATAGGGAAAATGAGAGAGCAAGCTGCTGAGTCTGGGACTTGAACCATGGTTGACCATGTGGGATTCTAAAGCCCTTAACCACCACACCACCAGCTGGACCCGGTGCTGTTATTTTATACATTAAAAAAAAATTGAAACAGAGGTATAATATATTTAGATAACTTGTCCCAAATCAAAAAGCTGGGGAGAATTAATATTTGAACTCAGTATCTCTTATTCATCACCCTTTGCCACATCTGATAGAATCTTACTGCTTTCGTTATATGTATTCTCTTTCTGTGAGTAGGCTTGTGCAAGGTGTGGTCTATACATCAGGCAATAAGTCATTGTATCAACCATGTGAGGTAAGTGTTACCTACTTTTTAGAGCTAAAGAAATCAAAAGACTTTCAATAGTACTTTGACAGGAAGTAGAAGAACTAGAATTTTTAAACCTAAATCTGATTTAGAAGTCGATACTAATGGAAAGATAGTCTGAAAAATATATAATGGCCCCAAAATAACATTTAAAATGACTGGAGAGGGGCCAGCAGGTGCTGGACAGTCCCACATAGCTGACCACGGTTTGAGTCCCAGACCTGGTAGCTTACTTTCTCACTGTCCTTCTCTCTGTGTGGCTGTCTTTCTCTAGTCAAATGAAAATAAACAAATGAATAAATAAAATTAAATAAATAATTATTTAAAAAAATAACTGGAGAGGGTCAAAACCAAAACTCCACAAAACTCCTTTATTCTTCTAAAAAACTATTCATTTTGGGTTTCACTTGAGGCCTCCACATCATTTCTGCTCATGAGCTGCACTACTTGGAAGATGTAGTGTTTGAATTACTAAAAAAAAAAAAAAAAAGAAAAAAGAAAAAACATATCATACTGGTACAGTTTATTGGTCATAGTTAAACAGTTGTGGCATTAGCACTTCACTTTTTACCTTCTATTTGAAGGATCGAGTTATCCATTTCAGTGCTTTGACTCTTAATTGCTCAAAGGTTGACTGTCATAGGCAGGCCATTAAAATGCCTGTCACCCGTCACCTACTCCATCTTCATGGAGTCCAAAAACCTTTCTCCTACGACTTGCTTCCAGTCACCTGAGGCTATTTAATCGAGCTGGCTCATACAATCCTTCTGGCTTTCCTGAAAGTGCCACCACCTCGTTTCCTAGTATCATTAGAGTGGCCTCATATGGTTATTGACCTGATATGCCCCTCTCTCAGCTTTACTCTCTAACTTGTACAATCTTTGCAACTATGTACAGTTTTTAGCCTTCACTCTTGGAAGTGCCAGATCCTGTTTGGGAATGAACAGTACTGTGATTTTTGTTACTTGTTCTTTTTTTCCCCCTTCCTTCAGGCCAGATTTTGGACAATTTCCCTGTATCATATTATAATTCCCAATTGTATCGGCATTCATATTTCCAAGTTGAACCTCATTTCATGACTTTCTGCCACATTTCTAGCCTCTCTTTTCCATGGTGCATTATATCCTCTACCATTACAATTTTTAAACAGCTGCCAACTTAACACATTTATCTTACTAGCAGGGGATACTGTTTACCCCCCACCCTCTACCAGACTGTGAATAAAGATATTAAATTAACCTGGTTCCACTCCAATACCATGGAGACCTTACTGGACACCTTCCCCTGTCCAGGGATGGCTATTTATCACTACTTTTGGATGTGGTATTCTGGCTTGTTTTTGAGCCATGTGACAAGACTTCCATAAGAATAAATCTACTTTGAGGGAGATTTTTGTGTTGCAATATATTAGCTGTGATATTAAAGGTCGGTTCTATTAGGTCTACTGAATTCTTTTCTTCACATTAATTTTGATAATTCATTCAAAGAGGGATTAAGTGTGCCTGGCATTATGCACATTGTATTTTGTTTAGAGTGCTGTTATCCCAGATGTCCAGAATAAGCAGCTGTGGGCATTTGGGAGGAAAAAAGTAAAATATTCCCAGGCACCAGATAAATGTTGGAAATGGTTGTTGACAATGAATATGCATACGTGCATGTGTGTGTGCATGCATGTGACACATACATGTGTGTGTGTACACATACTCTTGCATACATTTTGTTGGAATGAGCAGATCATGGCATGTGAAAGCTAATGATGAAAGGCAGAAAGAACTACAGGTTGTCTAGAGATAAGACTTCTCCTTCAGGCATTGACTCTGTATGGCTGTTTGACTCACTTTAAAACAATTTTATGGAGCCTCATAGTGAAATTTCAATGTGGGTCAAATTATTTCTATTGTCCAATGCAGTATCTGAAGTATGGCTGCATATCTTTCTTATTTTAATATTCAATTTTATATATATATCAGAACAAACAGCATTCCTTTGAGAACCACTGGGTAAACTCAGATGTTACCTCTGACTTTTTCTCGCAGTGCTACAGTAGGGGATCTAGCCTTCTTTTGCACATATGTTGAAAATATTTGATATTGGAATCCAGCTGTTGAGTGGAAAGAAGTGTGGAATTGCCAATATCATTCTCTGTAGAACAGAGGCGCATACCTTGGGCTGGAAGAATCACCTGCAAGTTTGCTCTTAAGGCTTCCTGAGAGCAAAATACAGAGCTACTGCCTTAGAGATTCACAGAATCTTAGACCTAGGAGAATATTTGAAGGTCAACTAGTCAAATCCTTTAGTTTAGGAGACCTAAGACCCTTAACTTCCACTGCAGTACTCTTCCACTACTTGTAAGGGAAATACTGTTGAGAGTTCAAGGCAAAGGGGTGGTCCTGCCTTGAAATTCCACATACGGTTGAAGGACCTGCCTTACATAGCTGGGGAAGCAGCACAAAGAGAAATCTCAGAAACCTTCCACACCTCTGGAGAATGGGGAGGAATGATAAGACTCTTTCTTTCCCACACTTTTCTCCAAAACCACAGTAGAAGACTCTGTCCTGTGTCCTTGTCCCTTGTCCTTGAGTTTTCACCAAGTAATAATCCACCATTTAGAGCTGAGACAAATGGCTATGACCTCCCAACCTGATGTTTCTCTCAGAGTTTAGAGTTCAGTGAAAACAAAGGCGAGGTAACTAAGGGGACAGGTTCGCCCCAAAGCACAAAAGAGCAGCTTAGTTGTTTATCCACAGAAACACTAAAACCAAAGACAAGTATGCACTTTATTTAATGAAAGGCATGCTTTTTGGAAGTCAAGTTTCCCAGGGTAAATTATGTCCATTTCTATTACCAGTGAAATATCTCTATCCTTTAATTAAGTCCTCTGCAGCCCATGAAGTAATGAGACATTGAATGTTTCAAAAATTATACAAATACTTTGCAATCAACGGATCCTAAAAACAGTTCAGTAAGCTATTAAATGTACTAAAAAAGTGTTCATTTTCATATAAATCTATAACCGCACAGAAAGGTGATTGGAAAAATATTCACCAACATATCAAGTGTTTATCTTAAGGCTGTACAATTTTGGATGATTTTTACTTTCTCTTTAAAGTTTCTGTTTATGGCTTACACATTCTAAGTCTATAAAAATTGTCTTTATAATCTAAAAAGATAAATTAAGGCCATCCTTGTAATATAGAAGTTAGGTGCTATGCAGAAGAAGTTGAATACCACATAGCTAACCAGGATTTGAGTGCTGGTCCCATTGGTTAGAAAAACACTCTGGGCATACACATGTCCAAGATCCTAAAGGAACTGAGAATTGGAGGTTAAAATATGGTATGATCAGAATCCATTGGGGGGGGTATTTCTTTCTCTCCCTTTCCCACCCACATGTGTGGGTAGGTGCCCTCTGGCATTAAATTTATTTTTTTCATTAATGAAAAAAAAAAAGCTAGCTGAAGTCTGAGAAAGATTAATATAGAGCTATGTTTAGATATCTACAAAATTCTTAAACTTGTGGTTCATGTCAGTGCCACTATTTTCCATGTATTTAATCTCTTCTCTCTTTTTCTTTTTTAAAAATTTTTTATATGTGAGCTGGCTCTGTAATCCAACAGTAATACACTGCTGAAGAGAAGCTGCATATAACATGGCAACTGAGACTCAAATCTTTGCTTTGGTTTGCCTGAAACCCTCTGCGCGTATGGGTGAGTACTCAAGATCTAATGGGCTGAAGGACTGGAGGAAAGGGATTGCAGTGTGACCAGAACCTTTGGAGGATGTTCACCTTTCTCTCTCATTTGTGCACACATGTATTCTATCATACATTTTTAAAAATATAGTTTTTATTTATTTCATACATAAGAGAGAGGAGAGAGACTGCACCTGCAACCAGGTCTTGACTCTGTGATCCACCCTCTACCACAGCCAGTTCTGGATCATGGGCATTCATGTGCCCAGAATAATCAGGGTGGTCTCCAGAGATGAACTAGATCTTTCCCAAGTGGGTCAGCCACCCAGAGTCAGCCACCCAGCATTTTGCTGCTATATCACAGTCCAGCTCCTCCACCTATGCTTTTTTTTTTTTTGGAGAGGATTTTTTTTTTTTTTTTTTGCTATAGGGCACGTGCGCTCGCCAGACAGACAGAGACATAGAGACAGAAAGCGAGAAATCACCCCCCAGGGGGGATGGTCACGCCGCAATCCCTTCTCCTCCATTCTCCTCCCGGGATCCTGGGCACGCACGCACACGCGCCCGGTGTGAGATTTAAGCCACCGGGTCCGAGACGCGAACCGCGGTCGACTACGTGGGAGTCCAGCGACATAGCCATTACGCTAACTGCTGGTTCCCCTCCACCTATTCTTAAACTTCCATTTTCTGGCTTCTCATCGACCCTACTCTGATGGAACATACTTTTGAATGTTACCAATAATTGTCCTTTTTAAAGATCTGATGTATCTTACATGTCTTAATTTCTGACATTTCTATAATCCAAAAAACAACTGGCTATGCATTCTTTGAATATCTCTTCCCATAATTTTCAGTGATACTGAAATTTCTCCTTCTCCATTCTGTGGGAACATTCTTTCTCTAGGCTATCACTGATTGGTGGCTGTTTCTTTTACTTCTCCCTTCATTCACTTCATTGGTGAACCCATCAGCTTTCATGATTCTAGTCACTTAAGATTCCACCACGGGATTTGAGAGGTTGTTGGGTGCCAGCCACTGTGTTCAATAATGTGGATTCAAACACAGATGAAATTCAGTATCCTCAAGAAACTCATAAAAAGGAGAGAACTTTTGATTATGCATCTTCTTTCATTTAAAGGTAGAGTCAAGCAGGGAAATGCAAGAAAGGAGTATCTACCCCAGCCTGTAAAGTGGGGAAAGACTTCTTTAAAGGAATGGTTAGTCATTTTGGACACAGCACAGCACAACACAAAGACAAGAGATAGCACAATGTACATGGGGACCCATGAGCAGCCTGGTGTTGATGGACCTGGAAGGCAGAGATACCCAAAAACGGCAGCTGATAGAGGGCCTTGTCTGATATGGTTAGTGCTACGAACTGAATTGTGTTCTTCCTTCAAATTATATATTGAAGCTCTAACCCTCAATATGACTATGTTATAAATAGGGCCTTTACTGATATAATTATGGTTAAATTAAATCATAAGGGTAGAGCCTGATAAGGCTATGTCTTACATAGGATAAAACTCATTATAAACATTTGTGTTTATATAAGAAAATACACCAGAGAGTTCCATCTCCAACCCCTAATGAAACTGAGGATCCTGAGGCAGGTTCGGTCACTGGCCACAGCCCAGCTCCCACAACCCCAAAGCTCCCCCTGTCAGTAAGGTAGGCAGGTTTTTGTTTGTTTGTTTGTTTGTAATCTCTTTCTCTCCTTCTTCCTTTTGTTAATCTCCTACTCCTCCTTAGCTCACAGGCAGCTTCTGCCTCTTCAACAGAACCTAGTATCATCTCCAACCCCCTGGCAAAACCATACCAAGTTAGCTCACAGCATGCAAATTTTTCTTTATTCTCCTTTATACTCTTTTTGTTTCCCTCTTACATTGTCATTTCCTCCTCATCCTCCATCCTTCCAGAGGGACCAGACAGGTCTAGAATCACACTTTTAAAATACCCTAGTACTGTAAGGCTTTCTTAGAGCCTCCTCTTCCTAAACCACCTGCAAAAAAGGAGATATTATTATTCAGACACCAGAACATAAGACTCCTCATGGGGAGAGCACAATGCCAAAAAGCAGAAGAGATACTTCTGTACACAACTGACCACAGCAAAGGGAAACACACTTGTTTCAAGTCGAAGAAACATTCTCCAAAAAAGTATCCAAAAGTGAATTCATCTGCCAATGGCTAGAAGTAGAAGACAAACCTCAGGTCTGAATAAACCAGGAAATATGTCTCCATCAAAAGAACATAATAACTCCCTTCCATCTCTTGAAAAAATAGAGGAAGTTACCAAAATGTCAGAGAAAATATTTCAGACATTCATGGTGACAAAACTCTATGAGCTGGAACAGAAAAGAGACATCAAACTACAAGAGATTAGGAAGTCCTTCTATGATATGGAAGAAGAAACGGACACTATAAAAAAGAATCAGATGGAACTATTAGAGATGAACTCTGTAGTACAGGAAATCAAGAACTCTCTATAAAGTATTAAAAGTCAACTAGAACATAATGAAGATCAAATCTTCAACATAGAAAATAAAAACTCTGACCTAGAAAAAAAACACCAAAAAGATAGAGAAAATAACAACAAAAAAACACATGAGGATAATATATGAGAAATACTAGATTCCATTAAACATCCAAACATTCAAATAATTGGTATCATAGAAGGTGAAAAAAATGGTAAGGGTATAGAAAATCTATTCCATGAAATCCTGGAAGAAAATTTCCCAAGTCTAGAGAAGCACTCAAACATCCAGATCCAAGAAATACAAAGAACCTCAAATAGAATCAACCCAAGAAGATCTTCTCCAAGACCTATCTTAGCCAGACTGGCCAAGACCACAGATAAAGACATGGCACTAAAATTGGCAAGAGAGAAATGACAAGTGACCTACAAAGGTCATCCCATCAGGCTAACACCAGACCTTTCAACAGAAACAATGCAAGCAAGGAAAGAATAGGAAGACATATTGAAAGTGTTAGGAGAGAAACAATTTCAACCAAGATTATTATATCCAGCAAGATTATCCTTTAAATGGGAAAAATATTAAAGTCTTCTCACACAAACAAAACCTGAAAGAATTTGCCAACACCAGACCAGCTCTTCAAGAAACTTTGAAGAGACTTCTGTTCCAGGAAAACTAAAGAGTGAACAGCCAGGGATAAAGGAATAAAAGATAACTGAGACAATGGCCAACTTAAAGGTAGGATCAAGTCTGAAAATATTGATAATAACATTGAATGCTAATGGATTAAATTATCCAATTAAGAGACACAGACTGGCTGAATGGATAAGAAACAGAAACCTTCTATTTGTTGTCTACAAGAAATGCATATCATGGGTGAAGACATACATAGATTAAAAGTGAAGGGCTGAAAAAAGACATTCCATGCAAATGGGAACCGAAAAAGAGCTGGAGTTGTGATACTAATTTCTGACAAAATAGACTTTAAAACAAAAACTGTTTGAAGAGACAAAGAAGGACACTATACTGTAGTAAAAGGATTAATCTATCTAGAAGATATAACACTTATCCTTATCTATGCACCTAACCACGAGCACCCAAATACGTGAAGGAAAGACTGCTAGATCTGAAAGGAGAAAAAGAAGGCAACACACTAATTGTTGGGGGGACCTCAACACCCCACTATCTCCTCTGGACAGATTATCTAGAACAAAAACTAATAGATAAAGGATCTAAATGAAACCATAAAACAAATGGACTTAATAGACATCTATAGAACTTTCCGCCCAAAATCCATGAGATACACATTTTTCTCCCCCCCACATGAAACGTTTTTGAAGACTGACCACATGATAGGGTATAAGGCAAGGCTCTACAGATTCAAAGGCATAGAAATTATATCCAGCATCTTCTCTGACCATGATGGAATTAAACTTGATTTTAATTTCAAGAGAAATCTTAAAAAATACACAAATAGATGGAAACTAAATAACCTGCTCCCGAATGACTTCACAACTTCTGAAGAAATAATGACTGAAATCAAAAGATTCATGGAAGCCAATGACAATGAAGGCATGAGTCTCCATAATCTCTGAACTCTTCAAAAGCAGTCAAAAGAGGGACGCTCATAGCAATTAGTGCACATAAAAAGAAGATGGGAAGAAGGCAAATGGATCACTTAACATCGTGCCTCAGAGAATTGGAAAAGCAACAGCAAAAGAAATTTTAAAAATTCAAGGAGAAATGAAATAATAAAGACTTGAGCAGATATAAATGAAATAAAAAATAAATGAACTATACAGAAAATAAATGAAGTAAAAGCTGGTTCTTTGAAAAGATAAACAAAATCAGTTTAAACACTACTGGTGAGACTTATTAAGAAGAAAGAAAGGAACCTGGTAAATAAAATTTGCAATGAAGTTGGCAATATAAAAAAAATACAAACCATCATTAGAGGATACTATGAACAATATATGCCAACAAACAAGAAAATCTGGATGAAATGAACAAATTCCTGGACATATACAATCTACCAAGATTGAACCAGAAGGATATAGAAAATCTGAATAGGCCCATAACAAATCAAGAAATTGAATCAGTAATAAATAACTTCCCAACAAAGAAAAGCCCTGGTCCTGATGGCTTCACCTCTGAATTCTACAAAACTTTTAAAGAAGAGTTAACCCCATTCTGCTCAAGTTATTTCCAAAGATCTAAAAGGACAAATCTCTCCCTAATTCATTCTATGAAGCCTCCATTGCCTTTATCCTTAAAACAGATAAGGACAGGACAAGGGAGGAAAAATACAGACCAATATCTCTGATGAATATAGACACAAAGATTCTCAACAAGATACTAGCAAATCTTATCCAACAACATATAAAAAAAGATTGTACATTACGACCAGTAGACTTTATTCCAAGAATGCAAGGTTGGTTCAACATATGCAAAACCATTAATGTAATATACCATATTAACTGAAAGAAAGATAAAAACCATATGATCATATCAATTGATGCAGAAAAAAACATTTGATAAGATACAACATTCCCTCATGATCAAGACTCTCAGCAAAGTTGGCATAAAAGGGTCATTTCTCAACAAAATAAAACCTATCTATGAAAAGTACATAGTTAACATCATCCTGAATGGAGAAAAACTGAAGGATTTTCCACTAAAAAATGGTACGAGACAAAGATGTCCACTTTCTCCACTCCTTTTCAATATAGTACTTGAAGTCACCAATGCAATCAGAAAAGAGAAAAAAAATAGGAAAAGAAGAGGTGAAACTATCTCTGATTGCAGATGACATGACTGCAAACATAGAGGACCCAATGGTATCCATGAAAAAAATTCCTGGAAGTAGTGCATGAATACAGTGAAGTTGCAGGATACAAAATCAACATACAAAAATCTATAGCATTTCTATATACAAATAGCAGGCAGACTGAGTTAGAACTGGAAAAAATAATTCCATGTACCATAGCCACAAAAAGAATAAGATACCTAGGAATAAATTTAACCAAAGAAGTTAAAGATCTCCACAAGGAAAACTTCAAGAAGCTAAAAAGAAATTGAGAATGGGGACCAGCAGTTAGTGTAATGGCTATGTCGCTGGACTCCCACATAGTCGACCGCGGTTCACGTCCCGGGCCCGGTGTCTTAAACTCACACCGGGCATGTGTGCGTGCGTACCCAAGATCCTGAGAGGAGAATGGAGGAGAAGGGATTGTGGTGTGGCCATCCCCCCTATGGGGTGATTTCTCACTTTCTGTCTCTCTGTCTCTCTCTCTGTCTGTCAGGCGAGTGCATGCGCCCTATAGCAAAAACCTCTCCAAAAGAAAAAAAAAAAGAAAGAAAGAAATTGAGAATGATATAAAAAAGTGGAAAGACATCCCATGTTCCTGGATTGGAAAAATTAATATAATCAAAATGGCAATCCTACCCAAATTAATTTACAAATTTAATGCAATCCCAATCAAAGTACCAGAGACATTCTTCACAGACCTAGTAAAACCAATCATACAATTTGTGTGGAATCATAAAAGACCTCATATTGCCAAAGTAATCCTGCACAAGAAGAGTAGAATAGGCGGTATCCTATTCCCTAACCCAAAAATATACTACACAGGTGTGGTAATCAAAACAG
>NW_006159731.1:4943580-4950147 GCF_000334495.1 Tupaia belangeri chinensis
TGCTGGAAAAACTGGATATCCACCTGCAGAAAGATGAATCTGTATCCCTACCTCTCACCATTGACAAAAATCAACTCAAAGTGGATCAAAGATTTAAATCTAAGACTCCAAACTATAAAACTGCTGCTGGAAAACACTGAGGAAACTCTGGGAGATATTGGTGTAGGCAAAGACTTCTTATGTAAGAACCCCAGAGCAAAGTCAAAAATCCCCAAAATTGACAAATGGGATTACATAATATTAAGAAGTTTCTGCATGGCAAAAGATACACTAATTAGTGTGACTTGACAGCCCTCAGGATAAGGAAAGATTTTTGTAAACTATGTATCAGACAAGTGACTGATAACCAGAATACACAAGGAACTCAAGCAGCTATCCATAAAAAAGATAATCAACCCTATTAAAGGATGAAAGAATAAGTTGGAAAAAAAAAAAAGAACACTCTCTAAGGGTGATATACAAATAGCCAAAAGATATATGAAAAAATGCTCAACATCCCTCATTGTAAGGGAGATATAGATCAAAACCAAGTAAGAGTCCACCTAACCCCAGTCAGAATGACTAAGATTAAAAAAATAAAAATGATATGTGCTGGCAGGGGTGTGGTGAAAGGGGAACTCTATTACATTGCTGGTGGAAATGTAAATTGGTCCAGCCACTGTGGAGAACAATTTGGAGATTCCTCAAAGATCTACAATTAGAACTACCATATGACCCAGCAATCTAACTCCTTGGCATCTTCCCAAAGGAAAGAAGAATCCTTATTCAGAAAAGTGCTTGCCCATCGATGTTTATTGCGCCATTATTCACAATTGCTAAGACATGGAACCAACCAAATGCCCATGAACAGATGAATGGATTGAAAAAGTGTGTTACTGTATGGAATCCTATTCAGCCATAAACAACAAGACCCTGGCTTTTGACAGAAAGTGGAGGAATATGGAAGATTTACTGCTGAATGAAGCAAGCCAGGCTATGAAAAAGAGACATTGTATGTCTCCACTTAATACATAACAATTGTCCACACTCTATGGCCCTAACTGAATGACTAAAGGATATAGAAACATACTAAATGGTTGTGAATACCAGATACAGGGTGGGAAGAGGGAAGGTGAAAAAGTAGAGTCTGAGGAAGGACATTAAAGAGAAAAAATAGAGAGGAAAGGCATTTATGGGTCAAAGAAATGGGTTATTATCTGTTGAGGGATAACCTTATAGTATTGTCAACTAGACTAGTATGAAATGTACACGTTGGAATTTTCACTTTGCAAGCCAAGCAAAGTGATTGAATGTATATAAAAGAAACTGAAATAATAATTTTTTTTAAAAAAAGAAAAAAAAAGAGAAAAGACACCAGAGAACTCACTGTGTTGCTCTCTCTCTCTCTCTATCTCTCTGTGCCATGTGAGGACAAAGTAAGAAGGCAGATGTCCACAAGTCAGAGGAAACTTTCCCAGAGCCTGATCCTACTACTGGCACCTTGATTTTGAACTTCTAGCCTCCCAAACTGTGAGAAAATAAATGTCTGTTGTTTAAGCCTTCCAGTCTATGGTATTTTGTATGGCAGGCCAAGTAGACTAATAACTAGGGAGTCTACACTTAATGCTGCTGACTAGGGATTCTCTGCAAGGAAGTGCTACTGCCAGGGCCTTTTGGAATTTGGAAGTGGGTTTTTGGACTATCACAATGACTGCTAGGCGTGACTTGCTTTTACTGGGTAGGTAGGTGCCAAGGGTGTTAGATGTCTTTCCTTTCATGGAGTGTTTTTATGCAATGAAGAAATGTCCCATAGCTACCAGACACTTATGTAGGTAAGAAACCTGGGTCCAGAACCAAACATTATTTTACATTCAAATGCCAAATGTTTTTATATAATTAAATATATAGTAAGATTTTCAGGAATATCACTTGACTATAAACTGAGAAAAAAATTTTTCAGTATCTTACATATTGTTGAATGTACTAGGAAAGCCTATTATATTTTAAGAAAAGTTAAGGTTAGGATGGAGTTCCTAAAGTATTCATTTTTTTTCAATTTTTATATTGTAGTAAAATATATCTAACATAAAAATTACCAAATTAACAGGTATTGTGATGTTAAGTATATTTATAATGTTGTGCAATCATAACCACTATTCAGCTCTACAACTATTCACTTTTTAAAATTGAAACTTTATTCCTATTAAACAAGAATTCCCCTGATCCTAGCTTGGCACAATCACCTCTACATTCTGTCTTTACAGTTTTGACCACTCTAAGAATCTCATACAAGTGGAATCATATAGTGTTTTTCTTTTAGTGACTGATGTATTTCACTTACCATAATGTCCTCAAGGTTCACCTATATTGTAACACATGTCAGAATTTTCCTTTTTTTTAAGGCTGAATAAAATTCTATTGTTTGTATACGTTATATTTTGCTTCTTCATTCATCTGTTGATAGATGCTTTTACATTTTAGCTATTGTGAAAAGTAGGGATACATAATTACTTCTTTGAGATTCTACTTTCAATTCATTTGGAATTGGAAGTGGAATTGCTGAATCATATGATAATTCTATTTTTATTTTTTAAGGGAATGTCATACATTTTTCCACAACACCCATGCCATTTTAAATTCTTACAGTGTACAAAAGTTTCATACTTGTCCATATCTTCTCCAACACTTACTATCTTCTTTTTTTTTATTGACATGGTTTTAATAGTCACCCTAATGGGTGTGAGGTAGCAGTGTCTCATATGTAGTTTCAGTTTGCATATCTGTAATAATTACTGATGTTGAGCATCTCTTCTTTTGCTTATTGGCCATTTGTATATCTTCTTTGAATGTCTATTCAAGTGCTATACTATTTTTGAATTGAACTTTTTAATTTTTTGTTTTAGAGTTTTAGGAGTTGTCTATGTATTCTGGATATTAATCCCTTATCAAATATGTAACTTGAAAATATTTTCTTCCATTCTGTAGGTTAACATTTTTACTTTGTTGATATTAATTTTGATCCACAAATTTTTAAAATTTTCATGAAGTTTACATGCCTTTTTAGAAAAAAGTCTATTTATTTGTATTCTCTATTAGAGAGAGAGAAAGACAGAAAAAAAATAGAGACAGAAAGACTGGCATCCACAAACAGAGTATCCATGCCACCATCCACTCTCTATCCCAGCTGGCCCAGATCACAGACATACATGTGTACTTGGAATGTATAGGGAGGTCCCAGTTCACTTACATAGGACCTTTCTCCTGTGGATCAAGTTGCATCACTTGTGTGCTACCACCTGGCTCCTGATTTTTCTTTCGTCACTTGTGACTTTTGTGTTACAGCTAAGAGAAATCATTGCCATACACAGTATCATGAAAATTTTGCTCTATACTTTCTTCTAAGATTTTCCAGTTTTACGTCTTATAGTTAGGTCTTTGATACATTTTGATTTAATATTTTTGTATATGATGTTAAGTAAAGGTCCACATTTATTCTTTTGCATGCAGATATCCAGTTTTCCCAGCACTGATTGTTGAAAAGACTGTCCTTGGGGTCAGCAGATGGCATGTGTTTATGTCACTGGACTCCCACATGGCTGACTGTGGTTTGAGTACTGGACCTGGTGGTTTAAAACCATGCTGATGCATGTGTGTGCATGTCCAAGATCCCAGGAAGAAAACAGAGAAGTGATTGTGGTATGACCATCACCCTGGGGGGCGATTTCTCAATTTCTGTCTCTCCAATGACTGCATGTACCCTATAACAAAAAACTCTCCAAAAAGAAAAGAAAAGACTGTCCTTTTCTCTATTAAATGGTCTTGACACTCTTGTCAAAAATCACCATTTGTGCAAGGTTTTATTTCTGGGCTATTTTATTCCTTTGGTCTACATGTCTCTCTTTGTGTCAGTACCACGGTGTTTTGATTACCATAGTAAAATTGGAAGTCAGAGAGTGTGAGTCTTCCAGCCTTTTTTTGTTCAAGAATATTTTGACTATTTGGGGTCATTTGAGATTCCATATGATTTTCGGCTAGATTTCTCTATTCCTGCATACAAAAACATTATTGGGATTTTTGATAGAGATTGCATTCAATATGCAAATTACTTTGAGTAGTATTGTCATACTAAGAAAATTAACATGAAATATGTTTGCATTTATTGGTTTTCTTTAATTTTTTTCAGTAATGTTTTGTAATTTTAAAGTACAAATCTTTTACCTCCTCAGTTAATGCTTAAGTATTTTTTTCATTATGATACTATTGTAAGTGGAATTTTAATAATTTCCCTTTCAGATTGTTTATTGTTAGTATGGAGAAATGTAATTAGTTTTCATTTGTTGACTTTATTTCTTTCTACTTTGCTGAATTCATTCATTAGTTCTAAGAGACTTTTTTTGTGAAATCTTTAGGATTTTCTACATATAAGAGCAAGTCATCTGTGGAAAAAACATTTAATGTTCAAACTTTATTTGCAGTTGCAGAAAATCATGTTGCCACACACACAAAAAATATCCATGTTTGTGTTGTTAATATATGCCTGGCTCAGTCAGAATATATAGCTGTCACATGCATGGTGACTCATCATATAGGTGTAAGCATCTGTCTGCTTTGCTTTGTCTTTTAGTGTTTTTGAGGCTATGCATTTATTATCGAAAGATATTTTATTATATTACTTTCTTTTTATTTCCTCTTTACAATTCAGGTAGAAAAAATATTTTTTTTATCATTTCTTTTTTTTGTATTTCAGGTCATTAATAAATTTTAAAAATAAAAATAGAAAGACTGAGAACTACTCCTACGTAAAATGGGAACTCGGAGAGGAATTTTAAGATAAATATTTCTTTAAACCTGTTCAGAATCCTTAACGTTTTCCTTTCCTCAGGAGTTCAGAGGTGGGCAAGACACAAAAGTCCCCTTTCTAACTTCTCTCTACCACTAGGAGATTTTGGTCACCATGAGAAAATTTTCCGAACTCTTATTTTGAAACTCATTGGATTAAAGCTTTAGTATTGACAGTGGAATATTCCAAACCTAGCAGGAAGCCACTCATCATTTCAATGCTGTTTTAGACAACCTCATCAAAATCCTTTGCTAAAACCTTTGTGATTACCAGTCTCAGAGCAATCATGGTCCTCTGAGAAGCATTTTGTGCTTTCTCTTGACAATGAACTTATCTCAGGATGAACCAAGTTCTGGACTCATAGAAGTCAGGAATATTTGTAGTCTTCTTGGTTTTGTGTTTGTCAAAAAGAATGATCTGGGTGTCTTTATCCACACTAGTCATGTGACCAGTGATGGTGTAGGTTAGCCATCAATAGTATCTGAGGCTCTTGTAGAGATTAAGTGCCAATTACCCTGCCTAATTCAGCTTCTTTGCCCCAGTTTAACTATTTGTTTACTGAATAGGGAAGTCTTAGAAGTATTTCATGCAGTGAATATATAACACAGCACTGAACACCCTACTTCTACAGGCTAGTGTCACATAAAAGACTAGAAAAAGGATCACATTTCATTCACTACCTCTTCTATTCCTATCAAAAAGAAAAGATTTCTTTGTGCTAATGATTCTTACCCACCTCTACCCTCTACCCTAACCCAAAATCCTGCAGCTGGAGACAATTTTGTTACATTCAAAGCCTCAGTTCCCTGATGTGACAATTCTAGTGTATTTCCGGGAGGTGGAGGTTTGCTTCCAGGTTATGACAATAATAGATTCATTGATCTGAATTAAACATTGAGTGGTAGATCAGGCTCATCATCCACTGCAAGACTCTGGTGTTTGAGATATATAAAAAAAACTTCACTCATTGGTAGGTTACTGACTCAGGAGAGCATATGTATCAAGAGGCGTGTGGAGCACTTCCTGAGATGGGACCATTGGTCATGTTTTTTCTGCCTTACACCACAGACTTCACATTTCTGGTTGGAGGTCTGTGACTTAATCTTATAAATAAGTTACACACTCTGCTCTTCTTTAGACTTCTGCTAACATTGATTAGGTTCTCCCACAAAGCCCTGGTAACTCTTGATCATGGTTCCAAATAAACATGCCACTCAAAGAAAGTGTGATTTCCTTGAAAGAGAACTGATTGGTGCTGTGTGTGTCTTCAAAGTGAAAAGATATGCAACCTCTTTTAACTTTTACAAGTTCATGGGCACAAGTATAAGAAAGAGGTTCATTTGGTTCCCAACTATGATTGTGAAGGTTAAAATATTTTGCATGAAGAAAGTTTGTAGAGCTCTGCCTTTAGAAAACAGAACATGTCCTAAACACGGTCATATTCTTTTAACTGGTATCAATATTCCTGGTTCTTAAGTTCTTGGGTCTGTTTGTGAGATGCCCCCCAGAGATCTTTCAACGTCATCTTAAAGACATGGCCTATCTAATTTGAGTGCACTCTAACAATTTGTATGCTGGGACCTCTGACATGCTGCTTGGATTCCTCTTCGGGACTGAAGGATTTATTACCCTGGCTGCTGGGTGTGCCATTGAAAATAGCCTTCTGCTGATATCCTCCTTCAGAGTTTGCCTCATTTGAAAAGAGATACATCTAGTTCAATCTGTCCTTCCTGGGGTGGCCAACATTT
>NW_006159731.1:4950940-4970728 GCF_000334495.1 Tupaia belangeri chinensis
GTAGGGAAACTATAAAGGCCTCACTGCTTCTCCCTAACTTGGGACATTTCTAAAAGATTATTTCATTTTCATAATTACTCAGAGGCTCAGCTATCACAGACCAATTTCTCCCTCTCATTCATCTTTCCCCTTCCTTTCCCAGGTCCCTGTGAAAAGAAGACAAATTCTGGAAAATAATAGTTGACTGTTATGAAACCTACAAATAGTAGGCCCAATTGAAGCTGTTGTGCCAGATGTAATGTTTTTGCTAGAGCAAATTAACATAAACCGAAGAACATGTTAATTTGCCATTCATTTAGTGAATGCATTGTTTTTCATCCCTATCAGGAAAGAAGTTGAGGATCAGTTGGCATTCTTTTGGGATAAGCCACAATTTACATCCTGGTCTCACCTCAACTTTTCTAATCTTTTTATAATTTAGTTAAAGAGACCTGAGCTTACTGGACAGCCAGCAGAACATAACATCAATGATACTGTGCTAGTAGGATTGAATGAGCACAAAGTACGATACACTGAAGATCTCAGTAAAGTGCAGACACTTTAGAAGGCGGGAGATAACATTTACAAAAACTCAGGTGCCCATCACCATTTAGATGTCCAGTGGTTCTGATACATTCTGGGACATCCTTTTAAAATAATAAATACATTATTTCTTATTATGCCTTCCACCTCTCAAAGAGATGGCACAAAGCCTGGTAGCCCTCTTTGCATTTTAAAGGTAGAAATTCCACTCATATACACTCTATAACTGTAGCTGACGGGTTAAAGGATGTACAAACACAAGAGATGGGTGTGAATGCCAGATGTGGTGTGTGTGGAGGAGTGGGGCCTGGGGAAAAACATTTGGAGGAGGGATACGGAGACAGCATTGCTGAGACAGGGAGGTAGTATTGCTATATTTTGATCAGGGGAGAGATGTTCACATATTGAAATGATCACCTTGTAAGCTAAAAAATGTGATTGAATATACTAAAAAAATGTAAAAAAAAAAAAAAATACTGCTCCATCCAATACAGTGGGTGACACCACAGGCTGCTAGATTTGAGAGGGATCCAGAAAAGGAAAAGGTGCTGCATATCTTCCAAGTTACAACATAAGCAGAGCTACTGCTCTGAGTGTATGATATGTAAGAGGTGGCAGGCTAGAGGGTGGCATGGTGGTTAAGATGCTGGAATCCCATACAGCCAACTGCAGGTTGAGTCCCAGACCTGGCTGCTTGAAAATCACACTGGGTGTGTGTACATACGTGCCCAAAATTCTGAGAAGAGATTGGAGAAGAGATTGTGGCATGCCCACTCCCCCCAGTGGGTGGATCCTCACTTTCCCTCTTATTGTCTCTTTCTGGCAAGCTCATATGCCCTATGATAAAAAGTTAAAAATAAATTAATTAAAAAAATAAATAAAAGAAGTGTAGCTGGTCAGAAAACACATGGTCCAAAGTTTACGGCAAGCTTCAGTGGAAAAATCACAATGCAGATTTCTTGGGTCCTAGAACAAAGTCATGCCCTCTACAGTGTAAAATTCTAAACCTTTCAAAAAATAGCGTTAGGTGCAGTATGGGGTGCTGGTAGACAGAGCTCTTGACCATGGGACATCAAATATTATCTCCCCAGAACTACTGTCATGAGTATTGTCTATCCTACTAAACTCTAAAGTCGAGAGGGACCAATACCAATTAATTTTAATATTGGTAGTGTCTACAATATTCGTTATAAGTGGTTCTTCCAGGGTAAAAGACAAGTAGGGACAGCAGGGGAAGTGCAAGCACTGTGAGCTAGAGACCAGATGCCCACATCATCTACCACTGTGCTTCTGTCAGTTTACACCTATGGGTTATCCCTTATGCATAAGAAATGGAGGAGGAAAGAAGCCCAAACTTGGTTCTTGAAGAGATTAGTTAGAAATATGAATATAAGTTGAAAACAGGTACTGACTATGTTCTAACCTCATTCAAACTTGGCTTTGAAGTCTGTGGTAAAGGGAAATCTTCATATTGGAAAGAGCTTCAGGCAGTAGAACTGGTTATTCACCCTGAGAAGAAAGAGAAATAGCCTGACATTAGAATATACATAGTATATAGATTTACTTGCAATGGCAAATGGCTTGGTTCGATCTTCAAGAATGTGGAAATGAGAGAGTTTTAAGCTAGAGACAAGTGGACCTGTGGGAGTAGACATAACATGTGAACATCTTTGTATTTTCCGGTAGTGCCCACCAGAGAGCATGTCTTCCAGAACATGCAGTAAACTATCAGATAACCAAAATGACTCAGCAGTAGACTAGCCAGATTCTGTCACTGGTCTTTCCAATAGTGTCACAATGGACATGTGAATGGAGTAGCCAAGTCGGCAAGGAATGAAGCTAGGAATGAGCCCAACAGTGTGAGTCCTCAAGGCTGAACTAACTACTCCTGCTATCGGCAAAGACCAATGCTGAATCCCCAGTAGGTACTTAGGTGCATCTGGATCCTCAGAAAGAACAATAGGTTGATGGTACAGATTTGGTCTTTACCAATAGGGTTATTTATAGTCAGTGAGCAAGGAAGACAAGTCAGTAAAGCCTAGGGAATAATGATAGTTCTCTCTGTCTCTCTCTGGCAGGAGCAAGTGTCCTATAGCCAATTAAAAAAAAAAAGATAGCTAATTCTTTTTTAAAAAAGAATTACTTATTTAATTTTATTTATTCATTTATTTTAATTGGGCTAGAAAGAGACACACAGAGAGTGAGGGAAAGTGAGAAAGTAAGCCGCCAGGTCCGGGATTCAAAGCAAGGTCAGTTACTTGGGAGTGTCGAATATCTTAACTAACACACCACCTGCTGGTCCCAAAAAATAGGTAATTCTAAAGGAAGATTGAGAAGGTACAGCTTAAGAGAAAAAAATAAAGAGGCAAAGGACAAATTCATAAAGAAAAAAATAATAAGAGAGGAATTAGAAAATATGCATTAGTGTTAGCAATGAAGAGGGCTATAATGTCTTATCTAGAACAATCTATGGGACCTAAAGCACAGAGGAGTTAAAATATGATTGGGAATTGAAGAAAGGAATACGATGAGCATAAACTGAGTTGCAAAGTGTCATACCGATGTGGGAAAGGAACAGATGAGCTGGTACATAAAGAGAAAAGTAGTGAAGGTCTGAAATAGCTGCTGTGGAAAATGAGAAAGAGCCAGTCACGTGCACAAACAAAGATCATCAAGTAGTGCTAAAGCCAAGGCAAAGCTGAAGACCACAAATTTGCACTGGCACTAATCAATTTGATTTATGTGCTTTTTCTCTGGCTCGGCTTTCAGGGGGTGGAGGTTCATAATGCACATGGTTGGATTGGCCTAAGAAATGATTTTAAAAAAAGATTTTCAGAGTGGGTGTAGTGAGAAAAATGGGGCCAGAATGTTCAGGGTGCTGGCAAGTGAGATCATAGTATGATTCATTGCAGTGGAAAGAAAAGAAGAGAAACCAGGAAGTGACAGTCTAGAAGGAATAGGAGGGTCCAGATGTCTAAGACCAAGGGTTCTTGAAGCTACGGAGTGAAGGAGATGGAAAGGTGAGAGGTCACTGGCAAATGTCCATATACTGGAGTGTATGCTTTCATAAGTTGTTCCATTCCAGCTGATGGTAATTGCCTACCTCGAGGCAGCAGTATACAGCAAAGTAGAGCATCTTATGGATCACCAGCCTGGGTAGTCAGTGACCAAAATGCAGTAAATTTGAAAACATACAGTGAAGGAAGGCAACAGAAGTTGAATGAGTGCTCAACATAGATGCTGAGAACACCTACAATAGTAGCTTCCTAGCAGCGAAGGTACAAGGAGAAACCCACTAGGTTATTTATTTATCTTTTTAAGTTTTTTGGCTATAGGGGGCATGCTCTCACTAGAGAGATAGAGAGACAAAGTGAGAAATCACCCTGCAGAGAGAATAGCCACACTGCAATCCCTTCTTCTCTTGGGTTCTTGGGCATGCATGCGCACATGCCCAGGGTGAGTTTTTAAGCCACTGGGTCCAGGATTCGAAACGTAGTCATCTACACGTGAGTTCAGCAAGGTAACCATTATGTCATCTGCTGGTCCTGCCTCCAGGCTATTTAACCCTTTTCTTATTAAAGGATGAATCATACTTGTCTAAAGAGATGCTGAGTTCTGGGAGGGATGTATTTGGAAGACACCTTTAAATCTGACCCAGATAAGGAGATGGCATTGCTTCAGGAGCAGCCCCTGAGTTCTGTAACAGACCAGGATGGTAACATTATGGCGCCCCGACTCGCAGCCACCAGCAATGCACCAGTCAGTGCAAAATTGTCCTTTTTCTTTTTTCTTTTTTTAAATTTCACTTTATAATTGCTATTATTTTAAACATTCGATTGCTATACATCATTTGGCTTGTTAAGAGAAATTGTAATTTTTCTTTAAGTCCCCAAAGACAGGTCTAGCAGTATGCTGAAGGTATGTTGATCAGTTTGAATCAGATATCACTCAGAGCCTCCTTATCACTTGAACCTTCCAAATTCCATGGTTTAGGGGAATCCAAAGCCTTCCCCAAACTGTCTGCTAATTTCCCAGGTGGTTTCTGTTTCCTCTGCCTGCCTGAACTCTTAGATTTCTTATGATCACTTTTATACTATACCTTTTCTTTTTTTTTTTTTTTTTTTGGGGAGGTTTTTTCTATAGGGGGAGTGTGCTCACCAGAAAGACAGAGAGACAGAATGTGAGAAATCACCCCCCAGGGGGGATGGTCACGCCATAATCCCTTCTCCTCCTCTCAGGATCTTGGGCACGCACGCACATGTGCCAGCGTGAGTTTAAGCCACTAGGTTTGGGACTTGAACCATGGTCGACTACATGGGTGTCCAGCAACATAGCCATTACACTAACTGCTGGTCCCACACCTTTTTGATCCCAGAGTGAAATAGGCCTTCTTGTATTTTTCACTATAAAGATGACCACACACACACACACACACACACATGCACACGCGTGTACACTCTCATGCACACGCACACCCTGCATAATTTTTTAAACCACCAGGTCCACAATTCCAACCACAGTTGGTCATGTGGGAGTCCAGCAAATGGCCATGCCAAGATCCCTTCTCCTCCATTCTCTTCTTGGGACTTTGGGCACACATGCACATACACCCAAGCATGAGTTTCAAGCCTCCAGGTCTGGGACTTGAACCACAGTCATCTACGTGGAAGTTCAATGACATAACCATTATGCCATTTGCTGGTCCCACATTAACCATTCTTTCTAAGAAGTCAAACTTACAAGAAGTTAAATTACATCATGTAATGAGTGGAAAACCAAGATTTAATACATAGAATGTCTGTGTTTCTAAACTTTAAAAATTTCACCATGATGTACAAATTCGTCATTATTTTCTTTAATCATTTGGTAATGCAAGCAGGAACTTCATTCTCTGTATGTAGGAATTCTTTGTGAATTGTAGGACTTTTGTTGAAGAACAAATAGTTTTAAAACTCTTACTCTTTAAATATGTATTTACATATATATATATATGTATATATATACACACACACACACATACATACACACGCACATATATAAATATATATATAAGTATATATTTATATATATATATGTATATAATATTGTGTAAGAGGCCAGTTTGCAAGCCAGCCACTTTCACTACTCTCTGGTCTAGCCTAAGCAAATGGGAGAAAGGAGGCAATGGTGCTACCTGTTGGAATAATGCATATTGGTGCAAGGGCAAAAAGACTTCACTATGTAAAGTAACACAGCTATTATTCTAGGACAATCTGGCAGGGGGAAAACAGGGAGCTATCACAACCTGATTCTTCCAGTCCTGTAACAGAATGATCTCAGGGACTACATGCAGAGCAATGCTCAGTGCAGTTTTCCTAGTGGCTTTGAACTTCAAGAACAGTGGGTGTCCACTCCTATACATAGAGTGAAGAATCATATAAAGGATGCTGTGATGAAGAGAAAATGTATCTGTTAGCCAACTGCGTATTACTTTCAATTCTTGCTCTAATCAGATTCCCTTCAAACTAATCAGTTGTGCCTTTATTAGCTTACGTAGATGGATCCCATTTGGCAAATTATGAAACAGTTTGTTATACTTTTTTAAAAGCCAATAATGCAACATCTGATTCTTTTTAACAAAAAGTTTCTTCCCTTGAATATTTTCATTACTTTTGTCTGTGGATTATAACCAGTTGTTATTTCCATTGAACAACCCAACTTTTCTAGTTTCTGGTTCCACCTAACTAGAGCCCAGTAGAATTAATTACATTGAAAGATGACTGGAGTTAAGTAGCTGAACTTTTCCTTAGCTTGAAGCTGTGAGTTTAACTGTGCCTTGAAATGCATTAGCTGCCCAATAAATCACTCCACTGGCTATATACTGTACTGAAAGAGAGTGTGTCTGGGTATTCACATAAAAAATAATTGGACTAGGTCCAGAAGAATACCCAGTGGATCCTCAAATCATTAATTTTTGGACTAGGCCTTTACTTTGGCAACATGTGTACAAATAAACAAGCATGACTGAAATTAATTTATTGCATTCAAGAGACATCTGTAATTCTGCAGTTACTCGGCGAGAAAGAATTAAACAATTTCGTCTTTGACCATTTCCCATCTTATTCCAGCTAAACAAATCTTGCCTTCCTAAATTACTCAGATCCCCTCTTCCAGCTGATAGGAAAACAAAGGGCCTCATAAATGAGCTTTTGTATTTATAAATTTTAATACATATAAAAACACAAGGATGACATTAAAGTGTCATGAAAGCCCAGCTTAGGGACAGATGAAAGACTAATGCTTCCCGCTACAAGTAGATCTTGCGTGTCTGTTCCAAAGTATTGCTGCACATGCCACGTGAGTGACTAGGAATTGAGCTCATTACCCTACAGTTCTGAAAATGAAGGCTGGAGTTCTAATCATCATCACAGACTATCTCATGGATCTTTGGGAATTTTAAATTCAATAGGAATTTATTTTGGATTTTTTCCTATTTTATTTTTACTTCTTTTTTTTAAAAAAGGAAAATTCTGACTAAAGAAATATGAAAAGACGCAGCCTAAGAAACTGCTGTAGTGTTCCCTGTCTTAGCAAGTTGCAGGGCTGGCTGTTGGATGTGCCAGCTTCTTCAGGCCCAGGAAAAGTAACGATAGGACAAAAGAGATCCAAGATATATAAAGATAAATGACAGTCCTGCTCCAATCAATGACCAACTTAATAATATTCAGGGATATTTCCTGTGGACTCTGAAAATCTGTGAAGTTCAACAAACTCGTCCATCACAAGTAACTGTGACTGGGAAACTGATCACGTATCTTAGTGATGTGCTGTTGGAAGGCCTGTGGGAAGAAGGGAAAGGGAGAGGAAAGAAGACCAATTCTGTTGGTAGGAGGCTGGAAGATGAGAGGAAGGGACCCATTTAATAATACAATGGCAGTACTGATAGAGATAGCACACGGCTCCGGGAGCCTGACAAGAGCACAGGAATTGTAGACTAGGTTTGAGTTTTCATGTTTGGGTATCATTCTCATTCACTTATACTGATTGGGGTAAGGATATGACGATGGAAAGAAATGTGTTATTTTTCTTTCTACACAGGAACAATTTTTTCTTGGTAATGTCTTGAGAATTTTGTGGAAGTAAAAAGAGTGGTATAGGTTCCATTTATTACATATCTGTATGTACTTGTTCTTACAACTCCATAAGGGTCTTCTTGTCTGGGTGGTAAAGATAAGAGAACTCAGTCTCCAAGCACTAAACATGTTACGGGATTTGCTCAAGTCTGGTGTGTAGTAGGATTGCGGGCTGGAACCTGGATCTGGCTTCAAAGCCTACCTATCTTACACAGCCAACTACAAAGTATCAACTTCCTCTACCACACGATTTAAACTTCTGCATCTAGTACATATTTAATCATTCCAATAGATTATCTTTCTTTAAGATTTAATATTTAATTATGTGAAAACACCATATCTTTCTAATGTGCTTTAGGACCAAGTAGTTTATATTCTATAAAATATTATTTTATAGATTTATTTAAGATTTGGATGACATCAAAATATAAAGGACAGACTTGGGGCCTAGCTACAAATTATACTACTAGTGGTTGTAGGTCCGTACATTAGTTTTTTTTCCTCTTTCATTTATTTATTTTTACATTTTTCCACAATGTACATTATTTCTTAAGACGACTGCTGATATTCCATTATACAGAAAAATTTCTAGTGAGAGAATTACCAAAGTTGATATCTGTCATCAAACAAGTAATGAAAAAAAAGGTAGAAAACACTATATAATTGCAAATAAAATGCTATTTCCCCCTTCTTCTTCAGATAAACAGTTCAAATATTATTTCTTTTATGTTTTTTCTTTTCTGGGCTTCGTTTTTTTGAAGTTTGTGATATGTGATCAAAGATGTGAAGTGCTCCAAAAATGGAATTGAACCATAAAAGTCAGTCAAGTTTATCTTAATAGCTTAGTCTACCCAGAGGATCAGAAAAATCTATCTTGGGTTTCTAGGAAATCTGGAAGAAACTTCGAGTATGCTTCTAGTAACAGCAAGTGGACACTTCTCATAGACCATTAATATACAGTGACATTTTTATTGAGTTATAGAATAGTTTTTAGATAATCACTCAGATGCCTATTTCACTAGAATAGTTGTTGTGCCTTCTCTCAATTAGCAAGAAAATGGTTGCTAATTCTTGGTAGATAACACTAATTTTCTGTAAAATATATTTCAAATGCATTTGAGTATTTCATGGAAATCTTTACTGAAAATGGTATTTAATGTGTTCTTAGTTGCTCCTTTCTGTTCAAAGTGTAAGTATCCAAATTTGGAATTAATGTTAAAGTATATGCTTATATAGTAACAGATTTTTAAAAAGTCTTCAGCTAGTTTAAATAAAAATGTCTCATGAATGGATGAATGAGTGGTGGTTTATGTATTGTAAAAAGTAGCTCTGCTCTTGTTTTATAATCTGCTCCAATATTACATGCTGTTATTGACAGGGAACTACCAATATTTGTAGATGTCATTGCTTTCTTGGACAGTCTGACTTGAAGATTTTTGTTCTCAGAGGTTTTATACAATTCTGGAAGTTTATGTTACAAGAAGGGTAAGGCCTTCACAGTCTCTCCAAAACAAACAAAATAAAGACCTCTTTCGAAACTGTGGTCACAGAAAGGTTTGCAACTGCTCGAGTCTGAAGGGCAGTTTGAATTGATGTGCCATTGTTTGGTAGACTCCGCACTCTGAATCCAGCAAGCCATCTGTTCTGACCTTGACTCAAAGAGCAGAAGGGTGACTTGGATTTATAGTAGAGTTTGGATGACGATGAATAATTACAGTGCGCAAAACACTGGAACATGACAGAGTAAACAGAGAAAGATGTGTAGATAGATGTTAGGTTGTTGGCAAAGTCATGATGTATTTTTTCTGTTTTTCTGTGCAAAAGGCATTATATCTTTCCTGACAACCCAGTAGATAGAGAAACATAGATGGACAGAAAACCAGAGATTCTTTTTGTTGTATTGGTTAAATTTAAAAAAAAAGATTAAAAAATTAGAAAAAATACACCTTCTCTAGTCAATCTGTAGTTTCTAGTTTTTAACAGAAATAATAAAAATAATAGGTGTCTGGGGCTCTCCCAAGTCCTCATGAGAATTTTTATATCTGAGTGAATTTTGCAGTGGCTCTGCACTAAAGATTCTGCTTGCCTCTGCAAAAACACTGTCCAGGTTTGTTGATACCTTTAGTACTGCCATTAAATTGTACTTGACTTTTAAGTGCTGGTTTGGTCTAAGAAATGGCTGCTTCTAATTGTGGTGATTTTATGGTGGGTATAGGGAAATCACGATTCGAGGTTATGTTGCATGCATCTGCTTTGTATGAATGCATTATTTCACTTGGAAAAAATTCAAATGTTCGAGAGACCACAATTTTGACTATTATAGACAGACAAATGATGCTTTGGAACTTCCACAGATAATAAGGAAGTGTTTAGTTTTTCAGGGATAATTGAAGAATGTCTCTCTTATTTACATAAGATGTGGTTATCTTAGAGGGCACACTTTGTTTGCTTTCCCCCCACTTTGAGCCAACATACACATCACTCTGATTTCCTGGAGTTTCTTCATTCCTTCTTGTGCCAAATTGCATCTCAGCCTCCTTTCAAAACTGCATAAAACACACATCTTGCAGGGAGTCTCTCTCACAGTATATTTCTCTCTCTTTTTTTTTCTTTGAAGATTATTTGTTGGTTTACTTGTGAACAAGAGAGAGAGAAAGAGACCCCTCATGACAGGTCAATACACTGTGACCCCACCACCTTCAGCCTCCACCAGCCAGTATTACAGGAGTGTGAAGATTCTCTCCTAAGGGAGACCTTAGGACCTGAACTTGGGACTCTCCACATGAACTCACCTTGCTGAGTGTTATGTGACCACTGCATGTTGTAGATTGCCTTCCTTCTGGGTTTTATTTATTTTTTTAAAGCTCACTCATTTTGTCATTGATTTCTTTAACATATGTGTCAACCATATAATAGGTATAATTCTAGGAACTTGAGTTACACAGTATTACAGAAGAAAATATAGTTTCG
Source organism: Tupaia belangeri chinensis (assembly GCF_000334495.1). Taxonomy (NCBI): domain Eukaryota; kingdom Metazoa; phylum Chordata; class Mammalia; order Scandentia; family Tupaiidae; genus Tupaia; species Tupaia belangeri. Next base: position 4,961,545 of record NW_006159731.1, read on the forward strand.
TGTTTGTTTTTCTCAAGGAATTCATATTTTAGTAAGCAGAAAATGATGGTTAATTTTACGTTACCTTGGTTAGACCAAGAAACCTAGATGCTTAATCAAATATCAGTCTAGATATTATTTTGAATGTGCTTTCTTTAGATAGAAAGATTAAATTAGTTGACTTACAATAAGCATATTATTTACCATAATGTGGGTGGACCTATCTAATCGGTTAAAAGCCTAAGGAAAAAATATTGAAGTTCTCCAAAGAAGAGGGAATTTTGCCTCCAGACTGCATCTGTCTTGACCTGCAATGTCACCTCTTCCTTGTGTCTCCAGTCTATCACTTTGCCCTGCAGAATAATCACGTGAGCCAATTTCTTAAAAGGAATATGGCGGGGGAGGGGGGTGTCTTCAAAAAGTTCATGGAAAACACATATACTCAACAACTAAGCATGGATTTCCAAATTATTGTGTACCATGATTAATTTGTACTTTAATTTTATTTTCTCATGAACTTTTTGAAGTCTCTTCACATTCCCCCCCACACACACACACACAAAACCCACATACACAAACATACATCCTATAGTTATTTGTTTTTTTCCTCTGGAGAACTCTGACAGATAAAGAGAGACATACAATCAATAATAAGTGCAGTAACTAAGTAAACTATGTAGTACATTAGAAGATGATCAAAGTAGAAGAAAAGGTCAGCATAAAGAGGACTCGGGGACCAGAAGGTAGCATGGTGGTTTAGGCACTGGATTCTCACATGGCCCATCACTCAAACCCACATGACTTGAGTCTAGGATCTGGCAGCTTGAAAATTACTCTGCATGCTTGTGCCTGTGTGCTCAAAATCCTGAGCGAAGAATGAAGGACTGTGGCATACCTCCCCAGAGCGGGTAATTTCTCATTCTCTCTTTGTCTTTCTCCAGTGAGTACACACACCCTATGGAAAACCTTCCCCCCACCCCCCAAAAAACGAGAGGACTGGGAATGCTGGAGGTGAAAATCAGGCTGCTTTATTAAATAGGGAGGCCTCATGGATAAAGTGAGATTTGAGAAAAGATCAGAAGATACTGGGATGTTAGCCATTGGCAATCTGGACAAATAATTCAGGTAGGGAAACCACTTGGAGTGAAGGGCCTAAGACAGCAGTATGCCTATCTGTTCAAGAAATAGCATGGAAGTCAGTGTTTCTGGAATGAAGAACACAGAGAAGTTAGTATAGATGTGGGCAGAACAGTAACAAGAAGCCAGATAAATCAGAGACGTACAGGCCTCTGTGAGGTGAGCCATTGTGGAGCACTGAGCAAAAGAGTGATGTGATTCTTATTTGTGTTTTTAAAAAGTTATTCCTGCCCACTCTGCTGAGAATAGATGGGTAGGCAAGAGTAGAAGCAAGGAGATGTGTTAGAAAGATGTATTCTTTAGTTATTACTGAGTAACAAACCACCCCAGATTCTAGTTACTAAAAACAAGAAAGCTCACAATGATGTGGACTGGCAAATTAAGCTTGGCTTGGTGGGGGTGGGGGGAGTTAGTTCTCATCTGTAGTCAGCTAGAGGTTAGCTATGAGACTCAGCTTCAGGGAGCTGCTTACCTCATGGCTTAGACAACAGAGGTGACCAGGCCATGCGCTTATTCAAACAGTGGCAGCAGACTCTCAAGAGAATGAGCAGAAATGTGCAAAGTCTTTTAGGCTGAGGTTCAGGACTGGCACACCATCACTTGAGGCATATTTTATTTGTCAAACATGTCACAGGGTTTCCACAGGTTTCCACAAGGTTTCCACATCTTAGAAGAAGAAACTACAAAGTCACATTACAAAGGGGTGTGATATAGCATGGAGAATAATTACAATCATGTCTTGTAAACAATCTTTCATAGCAGCCATTTTGGATGTCAGGTGAGAGATGATGGTTGTATGGACTGGAATGGGTTAATTGAAGGTGGTATGACTTGACCAAGGTTGAGGCGACAGAATTTCCAATGGATAGGTGTAGGATGGAAAGGAGAGGTGTCAAGAAGGAGACTGAGGTGTTTGCCTGATTTATTAAGATGCTGAAGAAGCTGAACGTAGAAATAGGGCAGGCTGTGCGTGGAATGGATTTTTGAGAGAAGATCAAGAATTTCGTTTTAGCCATCTCTTTAGAAACATCTGTGGGATATACAAGTAGAAATGTGAAATAAGCAGCTCGGTGTGGAGGCTAACACTTGAGAGGTATGTTTGGCCTGAAGTCCTCATCACATAGTTGCTTTAGAGCCCTGGGACTAAAAAAGTCACTTTAGGAATGACTAAAGATAAAAGAAAGGACCAAGAATTGAGCTCTGGAACTAATACACTCATGCTAATGTTACAGTGCATCAGCAGTTCAAGAAGAAAAGGAAAAACTGGTAATGGAGAAGCAGCAGTCAGTGATGTGGGGAAAAGGTGCACCCAGACTGCAGTGTCCCAAAGTCAAGAGAAGAAAGTGAATTGAGGGGCAGAACATGATTAACTCTGCCAGATGCAGCTGACAGGACACCTGCAGTCATTGCCAGCCAGATCATTTGAGAATCTTTGCAAAAAGAAGCGTTGAGATTTTATTGTTATTTTTCACATCAAGAATCTTTCCACCTTGTCTGTCTCAGGAGTGGCAGTCATGGTAGGAGTAACAACCATGGTTTTGAACTAGTAGCAGCAGCAGCATGTAGCAATAGCAGCAGCATGCTCTAATCAGTGTTCCAGGTCTTTATCTGGATTCTCTCTCTTTTCCTTTTCTTTTCTTTTCTCTTCTCTTCTTCTTTTTATTTATTTATTTATTTATTTAGGTTTTTGCCATAGTATACATGCATTTGCCAGAGAGAGAGAAAGTGAGAAATCACTTCCTGGAGGGATGGCCATGCCACAATCCCTTCTCCTCCATTCTCCTCTCAGAATTTGGGGCATGCACGGACACACACCCACATGATTTTCAAGCAGCTGGACCTGGAACTCAAACCATGGTTGGCCATTTGGGAGTCCAGCACCTTAATCAATGTGCCACCTGGTGGCATATGGGTTATTTCTTGAACCTTCCACAGCGAGCTGGAGGAAACTGAGGCACAGGAAGTTTAACTAATTTTACCAGTCAGATAGTCAGCAAGTGATGAATCCAGAATTCCAACTGGGATATTCTGATTCCACAACCTTTTCACTCATCACCTTACTGTACTCAAAGTTGGGATGTAGAACAACAGCCTCCTTACTGCTGTGCTTGCAACAGATAACATTTTGGGCAACAGATACTATCATCATTTATTTTATCAGTCTTGTGATCCTATAACCATTCTAGCATAACTTGTTCTTATTTATTTACTTAATTACCCCCATATCAATCTAAAAACAATTTGAAGCACTTTATACTGATTATATAACATAAACAGATTGAAAAAATAAGTGATGGACGGACAGACACCTTGTTCCCACTAGTCATCCTAATACCTGGCATACTTGTGTTAGGGAAATGATAACTTTTATTTTCACAAAATTTTCCAAACAGTCTCAGAAAGTAAAATGAAAATTTTAGCAAATTCTTTCATGGTTCTCTATGTGTTTAATGGAATAAATGATACATTTGCCATCTTAAGTTTTAAACAGCATATCAATTTTTTGCATTGTATAGAAACAAATATTGTTTTTGAGTTATCAACATATCATAATTCTAGATAGTTTGAAGAATGAATAAAGTTTGTTTCAACTCAGATTTGGCCTTACAGTCACTTGCATTTATTTCATGTTTCTCCAAAACAGACACTAACACATTTTCTTTTCTTTCTAATAATGTAAACTTAAGCAGAGTACAAAAATAAGCCTTAGGCCATAAATTATTTTAGCCATAGTGACTATTTAAATCCATTCTGAAGTGATAAATTGAGGATGTTGTCATGACATCCAAGCGGAAGTGCCTCAGGCAGGTAGGTAAGCAGTTATAAGTTTGGTTGTGTGCTATTCACCTACAACATAGTGTGGTGGCCATAGTGTGATTTAAACCATACAAAGATAAAGGATAAAAGACAAAAACTGACACAGTCTTACACTTGAATCTTCAAAGTCTTCCATACTTGGGAACATTAATGGACATGTATCCAATAAGACTGCAAATTCAAGCTAAAATGAGACATATTTTTATTTTTTCATTTTGCTTCCAGTGTCTCAGCTTTCTTATCCATTTTTCACAACACCAGCTCAATTCTATTAAAGCCTTACCCCGTGTTGTTTTTCTTCTGAAATATTTTAATGATTGCCTATTGTCTGTGAGATCCATTCCATTCTCCCTAGTCTGGCAAGGCTGGCTAGCTAAGGCAAAGCCATGACCAACATTTTTCTTCCTTGGCACTCCCACTGAAGGCTGGAAAGCAGATACTACATCTTTTTTTTTTTTCTTGCCTCTTTTCAAGGCCATTGACTTTCAAGGCCTCTACAAGTGGCCACTGACTCATTTCTAGATAATGAGATATAAGACTCTTGAGGTTTTGTGAAATCCTTTCCTTTCCTGATTAAAAAAAAACAAAAAACAAACAAACAAAAAAACATGTGGTACTTGTATTCTTTCTCCCTACTTCTTGCCTTGAATATACATATAATGCCTGGAACTTCTACATTATGACCTTATGGCCATGAGGAGACAAACAAGGATTTAAAAAATCCCAAAGGATGGCAGAGCAGAAATAGAAAGATCCTAGTCCATGAGAACTCGGTTGAACTGATGACTCTGGGACTGCCTAATTTGGGATTTCTTGTTAAGAAAACAACAAATGTCTTCATGTTTTAGTCATATTTTCTGTTTTTATAGATGACATTATACCCAGCTAATTCGGCTTGGCATTCAGTTACCTACATTATCTGATTTGAAGCTGTCATTTCATACACATCTATCTTTACTTGGCTAGTTGGTCCTCACATTTCAGAAAAATCTTCACTTGTCCCCATTTCCAGAATACTCCCTGGCCTTTCCTGCTTCAGTGACTTAGCTCACATTATTTTCACTTTGTATTCTTCCACCAACAATCACCTCCTTTTTTGTCTCGTCTTGCTATACAGCCTTTAATGTCTAGCTTACATTCTAGCTCCTCTATGGAAACTTTCCCTGTCTATCTGAGAGTTTCTTTCTTTGAATTCTTACAGAACTCAGCTCTGTACAATAAAGGTCACACCAAACCTCAAAATATAATTACTTACGCATGCATCATCTTACCCTGTACATTGTAATCCTTGACTGAAATTTGTCTGATACGTCATATTTCCCCTTGGGAAGGGGTTAAATTTGATAGTCAGCTGGTTATTTTCTTTTCTAAATGAGTAGGTGGATGAATAAAGGAAATGGATAATAAGTATCTAAAATATAAAGTATTGATATATTAGTAGTAACAGAATGGAAAGCAGTGGGGTAGGACTCCACAGATAGAATCAAAAAGAGTGGAGTGTTTTACCTCACAGTGAAGAGGCCATACAGAGTTGCATCGTGGGGCCAGCAGGTGGTATGGTGGTTAAGTGCTGGATTCCCATGTGGCTGACCATGGTTCAAGTCATGGATCTGGCAGCTTGATTTCTCATTTTCTCTCTCTCTGGTCAAATTAAAAAATAATAATAATGGATAATGTTAATCTTTTTTTAAAAAAAGAGTTGCATCTGGTATTTACATCTACCAGATATAGTATGTGTAAAAGAGGATGGTTTGAGGAAGGACATTTAGAAGAAAAATAGGGAGGCAAAGCATTAATGGGACAAAGAACTGTGGTATTATCTGTTGAAGATAATTTGTAGTTTTATCAACTATACTAGGGAGAAATGTTCACCTGTTGAAATATCCATTTTGTAAGCCAAATAATGTGATTGAGTGTATAAAAGAAAATGAAATTTTAAAAAGTAAAAAAAAAAAAGATAACTGAAAAAAAAAAAAAGAGTTGCACCTAGGTACAGGACATTCTGAATGAGCTTTTAGTCAATTGCAAGAAATGCACAGAGTTTTGGCCTTTGGTCTAAGTCACATTTTGACTATTGTGTGTGGTGAGTTTTTGTACATTGTTTTTGTTACATTTAATGGGAATTGGACACATAATTCTATATATCCTACAAAAAGGAAACTGGTCTCATAAAATATTCTAATTAAAAGTTGTATTTTTTATGGTTTTATTCACATATTTTCTTTGTATTATAACCTAATATGCTTGCTTAGAAAAACACATTTCATTGTTTTTGAGTCATATCCCCATCTTGAGTTTATTAAAGTTGAATTAAAATAAATTATTCTAAAAACAAAGCTCTGTTTTCTACACTGGAACTTGAAAAACCTTTGAAACTAAATAAAGTTAAAATTCGAAACACTAAGCAAATTTAAATCTTAAAAATGGTAAGGTCTTGCCCATCTCAAATATAGACATTTATTACATCAACCTGGGAGTCATTTTAGTCCCTTGATATTTTTCCAGTTGGGGCTGTTTGATTAAGGTAGTATTAAATGCATAATATAAGATAATAAATTGAGTTACCTAACCTGTGCATAGCCCCTTCCCACCCACTTCTTTCAGCAAGGGTAAATGAAGATAAACCACTCCATAAAGCAAAGTAAACATATATGTGCATATACAGACATAGCAATTGCTGTGGAAAGAGAAAAAGAGAAGGAAGGGGAGAGAGAGAAAGCTTTGGGAGAAAATATTTCAAATATTTGTCTCTCTCCATTATGTTTTATAAATATGTGTTACAGAAGAAAAAAATGCTCACCAAATTAAGAAAGCCCACTAGTAATCCCTAAAGACTGCTGTCACTACTAGACCTTGATGACAGCCAGAATTCTGAAGAAATATATCTAAATCATGGACTGTTTTAAAAAAGTTAAGTAATCCCAAAAAGTCAGAGGTCCTGATTAGAGATTCTGGCACAATTTCATTAATAGTTTTTAGACAAAATGTCCTCTCAGTGGTAAACACACATATGGGTCCTTTACTGGCCAAGGTCAGACCCAATTTCTTCATTCAAGGTTGGAACCCTATCTACTCCTTTCTGATCTTTCAACAGTTTTCAAGGAGTCAGCCTTCTTTCTTTCCAGAAAGCAACCACCCATTCTTTCAACTTCTTGTCACTAACATTACTCATCAGTGGAGGAATAGACAAGGGTAATCATGCCTTTTCAAATGTTGGAAGTAGCCCAAAGTTCCAAATCTCTTTCAGAACTGCCCAAGTAGTTCCCTAATCTATGGCTACTAATTTTACCAAATGTTATTGGAAGTTTCCTTAATGTGTTCATTCATTCATTCACTCCTTCATTAAATGAATATTTATCAAGTACTGATTGTGTGCCTTTTCTTCTTCTGGACTCTAGGAATGTGTTGGTGGACAAAGTCTTAGAAAGTTTGCATTATAATGGGGAGAAATGATTATAAATAAAGACATTTTTAAAACTACAGGTAGTGATAAGTGATCATGAAAAAACTAATCAGAGTTATGGGGGAAGATAAAGCTGGGTGGGTGGGAGGACTGCTGTTGTGCATTAGGTGTGCTCTGATAGTCTTCATTGAGCAAGAGCTGAAGAAAGTGAGGGGGAACAGTATGCAGATAGCTGGGAGAAGAGCCATTTGGGTAGAAAAAACAGGAAGTGCAAAGATCCTGCGTATTCTTGATGTCTTCAGGGAATGAGTGGAGCCAATATGACTAGAGACAAATGAGCAAGGTGTGGCAATAAGGGAAATGACGTTGGATAAGACAGAGCTGGGGCCAGACCAGGGGGCCTTACTGTCCTCTTTAAGGACTTTAGTATTTAGTCCAAATGAGATGAGAAACTATGGAAGAATTTTCAGCAGAGGAGTGACATGATCAGATTTAAATTTTAAAAGGACCACTTTGGCTTCTGTCTTGAGGACAGATGGTAGAGGTTAAGTTCACAAAATAAAGAGAATATTTAGGAGGCTATTGCAAATGTGAGATGAGTTCTTGTCTTAGAAATGCTTATATACAGCCCAATGTAGGTTAGGTGTTTAACCATGCTGCTCACCCCATGGGCGGCTACTGGATGTAGCATTTTCTCGGGACCTTTAATAACCTTCTCTGATCTCATTTCTGTACCTGGACCAGTATCTCCCCAGCCCATCTACAGACAAGTCAGCCCTATGACACTATCCTAGAGGAGGAAGACTTCAGCCTTCTGGCTCTCAGAGATTCTTTTTCTGGGCTTCCAGTGCCATAGATAGATAGATAGATAGATAGATAGATAGATAGATAGATACCTTGCATCTATCACTTTATCCTCTTCCAAGGTATCTCTGACACCTTTGGGTCTGAAAACTCCCTCTTATCTGTTGACCCATCTTCTGCTCCCCCCATCTTCGTAGTCTTACTTGCTCCACTTTGAGTCATATGATCTCAAAGCAGGTTCTGGCTTTTGGTACAACTGAGTCTTCTCACCTGTTCTCAGTGGTGCCTGAAATGAATATTTCTATAGTTGATGCTCCTTTCCCTGGGTGACATCATCCTAGGGTCATGAATGCCTCATTCTGCAGCATTAACAGAATTTGTCCTGCTTCCTCTGTTTCTCAGACCTCCTACCAAGTTCCTATTTCCAGTCAGAAAGAAGTCTCTGATCCAGAGCTTATTTTAGAAGCAATAATAATTGACAGACCCTGAGCCTTCATTCTATTTTTCTGTTCCTACCACCTTCTCCCATTACCAATGCCAGAGGTTGCTGGCAACCTACCAGCCATATCAGCTCACAGATGTGTTTCATTTGGCCCCTGCATCACTTTTAAAGTTTTCTGAATAGTTGCCAACATTTTAAAATGATGAGATTTATATTAAAAACCTGAAATTTTCATTTTTCTTGAAAAATTGCAAGACTTGACTAAACCTGATGTGGAAGCTCACATGGTAACAGTCTATTGAAAGTGAGTAGTAGCTGCCTCATTTGCCAAGGCTCTCTGCAGTCCTCCAAAGCCACACCTAGCCTGCTCTTCATCTGGGTGTATTCCTTGTCTGTTGGGCCCTTCAACTTGTATGAGGGCAAAGTGCACTGTTCCTACTCTCATTCTCTTACATCTCACTTTGCTTTCTAGAATTCTAGAGATCCCAATACCTTGAAGAATATTAAAGATGCTGAGGGTAATCTAGAATGATACCTTTAAATAAAACAACATTATCTGAACACATAGAAAAGAATAAGAGATGATCACCTTTCCTCACATA
>NW_006159731.1:4970759-4974338 GCF_000334495.1 Tupaia belangeri chinensis
GTGTCTTCCCAAAGTAAGAGTCCAAATTGAGATTGGCTGATCGGCCAGTTTAATGTAATGTAGGTAACCACTGCACATACACTAGGACCTTTCCCTTGACCTGCCCTTCCCCACGTTCAGTCTCTTCTTGTAAAGCTTCCTGAAATGGGATATATAGGAAGACCAATCATAAGTGAACTGTGGACAAAGACACTGGTGCCAGATTCTCATGGCCACTTCTGACCTGAAGCCAAAGTTTCTTTTGCTTTTGGGGTCATTTTTGTATGTTTGTACGATGAGGGAGAAATTCTCCAATTTACCATTGGAGTTACTGAGCAGTGTCAATTCAGGGAAGTAAGAATATATAAAGGTTTTATTTCTCCCAGTCACTGCCTTCAATAGCACCTAATTCATTCTCTATTTCTTGTCACTTAATACCATCTGGGATAGATCCCATAAATTTCCAGCCACTTCATGCCATTAAAACTCAATTCTTTTAAAATATGTCTCGAATTTTATTTAAATCCCTTCCATCCTTAGGATCTTTCTTGTGTGGTTCATGTATGAGTCTTTCAGTGGGCCCATAGGAACCGTCACTTCACGTTTACTGACCAGACCAGGAGATTCAGCTCTAACTCCACTTCTTCCACCTTCATGCTTCCACCCCAGCTTCTTGTTCTTAGGTTTCCCTTACTCAGGTGGTCACACTGTGGGCAGGGCAAGATGCCTGAAATCTGGCTACTTTCAGTGACACCCACAGTCAACTTGCTCTTTGCTACAAACACTGGTAGCCAGCCTACCCCCTTCTACTTCTTGTTGTTGCCTTTAGGTGCTCTCTTCCCTACCCAGACATGTACAGGGACAATTCAGCCAGTTCACAGCCTGAGCAGACATCCAACCAGAGCATCCATCCATTTCAAGGAGAACACACATCCTGTAGGTTCCAGCCTCTAAGTTCTTTTCTTATAGTATTCTTCTTACCAAGTTTGGTGAGGAAGCACCTTCCTCTTCTCTACAGGGAAGGGAGTAAATCATCTCTCAGCCCCAAACTTTGCAGTTTCTCCAAGGACATAGCATCCATTGAGTCTCACTTTTTCTTCCCCCAAGCAACTTGTTCATAAACACTGAAACTGAGGGACAATCACATGTGGTAGGCTCTGCTCTGCAGACTCTTTGTAAGCCCCAAGGGAGGTGTCTGGTCTGCTGGCCATCTCTTCTAAATGCAAGGACTTCAGGATTTCACATGTGTTCTTCTCTATTCTGAGTCTGGGTGCCAAGTTTGGGAAAGCCCTGCTCAATATCCTGCCACACTGTTCTATTTGAGCTGGCTGAACCAGCCAGGGAACTTCTAGTTATGAGTGATAGAGAACACAGTCCAAAATGGCTCTGCCAAATGAGTAAGTGTATGGTCTCCTTTAACTTAGAAAAGTCTAAGTAGGAAGATCTGGTTTCAGACCATATCGATTTCCAGCCCCGATGGTATACCCAGATCACTTTTGCTACACTTTATTTGATCTGGGTGAAGAAATGGGTGGATGGAAAAGTAACTGGGTCTTTGTGGAGATCTCAAAGGCTTAGATTCTCACAATCCAGCTGTCCCAAACAAAAGTCCTGGAATGTGATTTGGGTCATGCGCCTGCCCCTGATTGCATCGCAGTACTAACAGATAGCTGATGCCACTCCGAGAGCCACTTGAAGTTTGGAAGGAACTTCCTTTCTTCCCTTCTCATCTCTTTTGGAATCTTTAAAGAAGGTCATAGATTTTACATATCCAATTATGTCCAAATGTAACTGAAGTGAACTAGGTATACCCTAGGATCTGTATCTAAGATGTGGGCTTGGCAATTAAATCAAACTGTTGCAGGCCTTCAGAGGGGAACGAAGAATGGTTGTTAAAAATTTAGGGTCTTGGAACCAGCAGATGGCATAATGGTTGTGTCACTGGACTCCCACGTAGTCAACTGCGGTTCGTGTCCTGGACCCGGTGGCTTAAAACTCATGCTGAGCATGTGTGCGTGCATGCCCAAAATCCTGGAAGAGAAGGGATTGTGGCATGGTCATACCCTGCGGGGGTGGGGGTGAGGGTTGATTTCTAGCCTTCTGTCTCTCTGTTTCTGTCTCTCTGGCGAATGCACACGCCCTATAGCAAAAATCTCTCTAAAAAATTAATTAAATAAAAAAAATTAGGGTCTTGGAATGAGGCAGATCTGGATGTAAATCCTTGCTACACCACAGTAAGTAACTTACTGCAGGCAAGTGCTGAACTTCCCTGACACTGTTTTCCCAGCTATAAAGTCGGTGTATCAGTAAGTCATTGGGTTAAGAGGATAGAATAAAATGTGCCTGGTATAATTATTATTTTTAGGATGCCTGGCATGAGTATATGTTCAAAAATATACTATTTTTATTTTGAAGAACTTCCTCCTTTGTGCACAGAGAGCCATGGGAAAAAGTGCTAAATTATGAAGGGTTTTCTTTGCACTTCCTAGAAGGGGCCAATTTGACACTGTTATCCTAAAAAATAAGCAGATTTTCCTTTCATTTCTCTTTTATGCTTTGTGCATAGCAAGTGGAGGATTCAGTATGTGAGATGGAGAGTAGATTAGACCAAATACTGTAGGCTAAGCATGGATAGGTGTGTGTACACGCATATACGTATATGCATATTCTGTGCATATTTGATTGTGTATGTGTGATTAGGATGTTCCTGTTAGGATTAAGCTGGCAGAAATTCATTTTTAATTTCCAAAGAACAACACCAGATACATGTGGAAGATTACCAAATTTGAGACACCTATGAATGGATCAATACCCCAAGACATTGCTATGGCCTTCCACTCTTAGATTTGTTCCAACAAAAAGGGAAGAATCAAGGCATTTTTGTTTTGTTGCTTAAAGCAAAGCAATCTTGCTCAAAACTTATATTTAAGAAAAATGTGAAAATGTTGATAGTGTGAATTCATGTCCCCAAAATCTATTTGAACACATATTTAAAAATGAAATAACACTGGACTTACATTTGAGAGGATTTTTAAAAATTTAACTATATATTGTATTTATCTGTACCTAAAATATTGTTTCTTGGGGGAGATGGTAAGAAAGTAGGTAATCTTCCCTACGCAAATTATGTTAAAATATTTAATGTGATTACATAAATAAAATATAACGACAGCCAATTCTTTTTTTAAAAAATCTTTTATCATTAATAGAACTTTACATTTTTGTATTTATTAAATGTTTTGTTTGTTTTATCCCTGATCCCCTCCCTACCACCCCCTTTCTTTTGAAACTGGGCTTCCATTTAGTCTGAGAATAAAATATCAACTGGCTCCCTCTTGTGGAAGTGATCATTTTAGATGTTGGGGAAAAAAAATCTTATACCACAGCATTATCACATGACTATAAGAGATGTCTTTTTCCCAGATCCTAATTATAACTTCAAATTAATCATCTAGTTTGTTTATACACAAAGTCTAGAAGATTTAATGTGCAGCATAATCATGGTTGTCACAAATTTGCATTCTAAGATTTTCCTTTTTCTTCAGGGTTTTTTTTTTTTTTTTTTTTTTTTTTTTTTTTTTTTTCCATGGTGATCTTTTT
>NW_006159731.1:4974365-4977901 GCF_000334495.1 Tupaia belangeri chinensis
AGAAAGCACCCCTAAGGGGGATGGACACACCACAATACCTTCTCCACCATTCTCTCAGGATTTGAGGCATGCATACACATGCACCCAAAGCACTTTTCAAGACACCAGGTCCAGGACTCGAACTACACAATCAGCCATGTGGGATCCAGCCACCTTAAACACCATACTACCAGCTGACTCTGAGACTTTTCTTAAGTGCATCTTTAGCTATCATCTGATTCAACTGTTCTAAAAACTTTAACTAGAGGTTGTTTAGGTACATTAATATTCTACTTCAAAAAAGTTGAACTAGATAAGTATACTGAAGACAAATAAAAATAGTTTTTTATAAGTTGTAAACCTATGGTATCTCTGTCTGTATTTTTTTCCTGGCATCTGCCCTGCCAAAAGTTCTTTGGATGACTCCTCTCCTGGGGTTGATTCTGACCCAGACCTGAAAGCAGCTCAGGTGTAAGTGGGAAATACTATATGTATGTCAGCTGCTGTGTCCACCTCCACCTCCTCAGCAGCTGATCATGCTGCTATTAGGTGTTTATACACCTTGTTTATACAAGGACAGTCATACCTGTCCAAGACTGAAAGTGGTTGTTGGGTTATAAAGTTCTCTCTCTGGTATTCAAGGTATTCAAAGAGTGGCTGGCACATGGCAGAAAGTATTCAAATTCAATTAGTTATTTGGACACAAAAATCTTCATGGTCCTGTCCAAACAGAGATTCAAAAACTCTCCTATTTGCTCGGATGACCAGTCCCATAGAATGAACTGGGCTCTTTACTTGCTTTACTTCCTGAAGAGGCCATGAAGATTTGAATCTGGTTCTTAGAGGAAGGCCTGTACCTTCCTTTGGAAAAACTTTCACCTAAACCCTCAGAACCATCAAACAGCTAAAGTGCACGTTAATTACAAGAGGAAGGTGGAAGCATCTTGGAGTGAGGGATAATGTTTGGGTTTTGGGGTACAAGGTACTAGGATTCAAACCTTAGCTCTGTTTCTTGCTAGGTGGATGACCTAGATAGGTGTCTGAGCCTCCTTTTGGGCAAAGGTTCAAGTGCCCAGGATCTGATGGACTGGAAGGGAACTGTGGTGTGATCAGACCCTATGAAGGGTTTCTCTCTCACACACACAAACACGGGCTACATAATGAACAAAGAGGAAAAAAAATTAAATGCTGACTTTTCTTATTAAGAAAAAAAGCAATATAAAAGGTGGGGTCATGGTCACCTTGATATTTAAGGCCTTAATAGTCAGCAAGCCGGCTTTCCCGGGGGGCGGGGGGGGGCAGAAATGAAACAAATGCCTATTACATAAAATTAAATTGTGTTCACTGCTTATTCCCTGATGGCCTTACCTTATGAACTTGGGTACCTTATCTCCTTCGTACCTAATTTATAAAATATTCCCTAATAATCTTTGATTATTGATGGGGGCACATTTTAATCTCTCAGCATTTGGATTCACACAGTATAAGTGCTCTTAGCTGAGCTATAGTGACACACACGCATGAACAGAACACAGCAACGTGTACCTCTCCTGCCTTGGCATTAGAGAGATCCCTAAAAGCTGAGAGCAAGGCTTTGAGAAAGCAACAGCTTCTACTCTCCACAGAGAGGAACCCACAGAGAGCCTTAAGAGTTGAGCCCTGACTATCAGATAACTTAAGGTCAATTGTGTGATGGGTCAGGTATCCGAACTAAGTGATCACAGTTTGTGGATGTGATTCATTTCCAAAGACTTAGTAATAGTCAAAGGATGCTTCATTAAAAACAAGTTCTTTTCTGGCGGTGGTGTGTGTTGGGGGGGGCGGCGGGACGGAGAAGAGGGTGACTAGCAGCTATCATTGTAAGTGAAAGTGGTGCCATCATGTGGCAAGAACAAAAATAGCACACATTCAGAGTGCCAGCTCTTGAAGTAGCAGTTTCTTATCAGCTTTTACTTCATAGATTTTGATATGTAATTTTTTTTAGCTCATTTATTTTAACTTAAATTACCCTTGTTTAAGACATTAGACAAAAACTGGAATTTATTACTGCTCTTTAATTGGATGGGTTCCAAATGAATAGAGCTCAGTTGTGCATCAAAGGCAGTAACCCTGGAAGTTTAGTTTTTGTGATCAGAACTCACTGTGGGCAAAAAATGATAAAACAAAATCCTGAAGCTAAGAGAGACATGAAAGCCTGGACTTAGAGATTATGTTAAGTAAGCATTAGATTGATTTGCTGTGTTTAGAACTCTACTTAATCATTTGATTGGTTCCCTAGGTAAAAATAAATATATAAGGTTCTAAAAATTTGGCCCAGCATTACAAATATTAAGGTAGGGTTTTATGACCAGTATGGCAGCCTGACCGCATGCCAGTTGAAAGAAAAGTGAAGAAATTTCAATAGGATACAACAACAATGAGAGTGAAAGGGGATGGTGGGAGAGACATAATCAATGGGTAAAATATCAATAATAATTAGAAGAAGAGTGAGCAACTGGAGGGGAGGGGAGGAGGGACTTCTAATACAGCCTGGAGTATTCAGAGAGAAGGATACAACTGAGGAGGTTCTGATCAGACCTCAGAAACCTGGAGCTGCAGAGAAAGCATAGTGGTCTATGGGAATGAGAATGCAGAACTAAAATCAAAAACTTTTTGTTTGTTTTGAGAGATTTTTTGCTATAGGGTGTGCATGCTTGCTGAAGAAATAGAGACAGAAAAACAGAAAACAAGAAATCACTGCCCAGGGGGGGATGGTGACGCCCCAATCCCTTCTCCTTCAGGATTTTGGGCACACACACACACACACACACACACACATGCTTAGACATGAGTTTCAAAACTCCAGATCCAAGACTTGAACCACGGTCAACCATGTGAGAGTCCAGCTTCTTAACCACGATGCCACTTGCTAGCCCCAAACCAAAAGTTTCCATTTAAGATCTACTCCTAGAAACGTTGTTCTTAAATGCCCAGCCACTAACATCTCTGTAACCACAGGACTCCAGGTAGCCAGATCTTTATGTCCTAAGACATAAATTGGATTGTCTGTCTTCAGTTTTTATTTTTAAATGTTATGGAAAAAGCCTCTCCTTCTGGACATGCTAGAGTAAAATCGAACAGATTTAGCCTTGTAACTGAAACAACTAACCTGTATAATGGACAAAATACGTGAAATAATCATTCTCAGGACACTGAACGTCAGGCAGTAAAAAACTGTGACTCTTTTTTTTTACTCTCAAAGTCCTCTATTGTACAACGCCATCTGTTTCAAGGGAGGGGTGTCAAAGGACTAACAGGTACCAAGCGAAATAGATACATATTCCAAACTTTTTCTTTTTTTCTTTTTAAATCAGGCATTTATAAGCAAGAAAGCATACATTAATTACATAATAGTTTTCGAATAGCAGAGTAAGCCATCATATTGTCATTAGCAGCAGCATAGGACACAGGGACGGATGGGTGCAGGGCGCTCCGGGTGGTTATAAAGGTAGAGGTGGGTTTTTTTTCCCTTAATTGAAAAAAAAAAGTCATTTGTGACTTCTGACTTAAAGCAAGAA
>NW_006159731.1:4981640-5003607 GCF_000334495.1 Tupaia belangeri chinensis
ACAAAGGGGAGGGAGTGGCCGAGCCTGGGTCAGAAAATTCGCGCTGGGCCCCAAGCTTGATGCCCATGGGGAGAAGGACGTCATGCATGGAAAACTGGCAAAAGGGGTTTCTCCATCCCCTCTGGCAGATGAGCAATTTTCTTCCTCAGTTAAAAGCAGCCTAGAAAACAAGACAACTACCAAGTAAGAAAAAGAGTTTCTGAAAAAGAAACCACCATATACACGTATAATACAACGGTGTAAAATGAAAAAAAGTATTCCTTCAGTCCAGAGTGGACCCTGCAGCCAGATCTGCCCCTTGGACTCAGGCTCCCAAGGAGGGAAGTGGGCCCCCAAGGAGGGAAGTGCCAGGACACCCCCCAGTGCCCCTCCAGCCTCACCCAGGAAAGGGATCCAGGTGAGAGGTGGAAGCAGCAGGAACTGCCTGGAAGGCCCAGTGCATGCTGCTGGTGAAGGGGAGCCTGCTCACATCTGGTTCCACTGACTGCAGGACCCAGGTACTGAGAGGCTGGCCAGGAGACCCACAGTGGGGGAATGGGCCCAGGTGGGACAACTCAGTGACACCATCAGGACCTTCCCCTGGTCACATTCACCGACTCTTGGGGAAGAGCCACTGCTGCAGATACAGCTCTTTCTGACATTTGGGGACAAAGCCCACCAGTGGGGGCATGGACCCATTGGCGATCAGAAGGGATGAGATGAGGGCAAAGATAAGCTTTGTCCCCAGACACAACTAAGAAAAGTTTATCTCCCCCTGGAGCCTAAAAATTCAAAAGCCAACAGAGCAACCTGGGCAGTCCCGGGAACAGGAGCAGGGCCTTGACCTCACTGTGATTCTCAGACTTGGCGACATAGACAGCCACACGGAAGCATGCCAACACACTTAAAGCTTTGCTCCAACTAAATCATTTAGCTTAAAGAAATGACTGAAAAAAAAAAAAAAAAGGAAAACTGAAACAACCGGAAAAACAAGGCTAAAAACAGCATGCTGAGTGTTACATAACAAAACTGACCCCTGACAAGACAGAAATAATGCCCATCGATGGATCTATCTATGGAGCAGCTAATTCACACACACAATATTCTGCTTTTCATACAGAACTAGCCAATGTAAAAACTGTGACTCTTGAGAGAGAAGAAATGAATGAGACACACAGTACAATTGACCCAGCTGTGTGCCAGGAGAGAATTTCTAAACTGCAACACAGAGGGGAAACCTAGGCAGAAACTGGTGCCCATCAAATGGAGAAGGAACCAAGAATCTGGAAAAGGGAGGCTGAGTACACTAGAATACTAGAAAGGAGAGGCCTATTTTGGAGGGCTGATGAGGGTCTCTAGGCATTCTGTTGAGTACTAATCAGCACATACATGGGAGGAAATTACCCGAGACCAGGGATAGAACCACTGCCAATGAAAAATCCACAAAGCTCACAGGCCCAGGATTACTGTCTGCTTCAACTAACTGACTGGAAAACCTCATAATTCATAGGACTTTGGTTAGAGTTCTCAAAAGAGTTCTGCCTCAGTAGGGGAAAACTAACCCTAGATTAAGCACTGACTTGGTCCAGCTCAACAAAAAGTGCAAGTAAATCCCCAAAGAGATACAATATTCCAAATAATTTAACCTATTTCAGAGCAAAGCTCAAGAACATTTATCAGAATACACAGGCATCCTCTTTACCAAAAAATGTAAAATTCACAATGTCTGGCATTTAGTCAGAAACTAGCAGGCTTACAGAGAAGCAGAAAAATATGACCTATAACAAGAAGAAAATCATTCAATCAAGTTGATTCATAAATGACCCAGGTAACAGAATGCATAGACAACTCATTGGAGATATAAAAAAGGATCCAAATTAATTTTTTAGGGATAAAACTAGAATTTTTTAGTTGAAAAAATGTTTTTGAAATAAAAAAATACACTGGATTGTATTAAAGGTAAATTAAACATTACAGAAAGAGAAATAGCAATAAAGAAAATACAAAATTAAACAGGAAGAAAAAAAAAACTTTCAAAAATTCGAACTGACCACCAGTGAGCAAGGGCCTAATGTATGTATAATTGGAGCACCCACAGGAGAGGGACAGATAAGGGAGAGAGAAATTATTAGAAAGTATACTGGACTGTCTGAAAATCTTTCAAATTTGAAGAAAACTATAAACCCTTTGTTTTGTAGAGTTTAATAAATCCCAAGCCCCAAACCCAACTACACCAAGGCATATTGTATTCAAATTGCTTAATCAAGTGATAAAAAGAAAACCCTAAAGAGCAGACAGGGAAAAGGGATGAATTCTGTATAGATGTGTATGGAGGAACAAGAGACTAGAATGCACTGGGACAACTTCTTTAAAGTAGCTAAAGAAAACTGTCAATTGAGAATTATGCAAATATTAGAGATAGTGTTTTATATGTCAATTAGGTCAAAATGATTATTCATTCAGAGCTTCTATATGCCTATTGATTTTTCTCTGCTTCTTTGTTCTCCAGGTACTTATAGACATGTATTAAAAACTTAAACAGTGATTGTGGATTTGTCTGTCTTTATTCTTAGTACTGTCAACATTTGCTTCACATCTTTAAAAGCCATGTCACATGGTGGATTCTCATTTAGGAATGCTATACCTTCTTCATGTATTGACCTTTTAGTCTTAAAAAGTCACTCTTTATGAACGATAGTTTTTTTTTTTACTTAAAAACTGCTTTGTTCTATGTTATTATAGTTACATCAGGTTTCTTTTAGTTAATGGTTGAACCATGCTTCTCTTCCACTATTTTATTTTCAATCTGCCTCTTTTCTTCATGGGTTTGATTTCCCTGTGCTGGGGTTTAGAAGACACCCTCAAAGAGAAAGGTGGAATGAATGTGAGAGTTACCACATGTACTTTCCCGCTCTCAAGGACTTTGGCCTTTTATATCTGCTGCCTCAAGGTGGTTGTTTAAGTGATCTTTCCAGCTATTTTTAAGTAAGAAGGTACGTCTGAATCCAGCTACTTAATGAACAGAACTGAATTGTTTTATCTGCTATCTAGCTTCCAACATTTTTATTTTCTCTGTTTTTTAATTTTAATTGCCAAATGATACATGTGATTGTCAAAGACCAAGACAGAGACAGAAACCCTTAATGGTGTGTAGTCATGCCCCAATCCTTTCTCCATTGCATCAGGATCCTAGGTTTGCAGGCAGATGTGCCTGGCATGTTTTTCAAGCTGCCAGAGCCAGAATTCAAACCGCTATTGACTGTGTGTAATCTGGTCCCCTATACATAGCACTGGTTTCGTTTTTTCTTTTATTTTGTGACATAATGTGTGCGTGTGCACATAACAGAAATAGAGAGAAAGAGAAGCATTTTTTTCACAGGCTTTAGTCACATCTCATTTCTTCTTTCAGTCCTCCAGTCTGCCAGGATTCCGGGCACATGCACACATACCTGACGTGCTTTTCAGACAACAAGCAGGGGACTCAAACTGCAGTTGGCATGTGGCTTCCAGTTCTGTGGTCCAGTATGCTATGTGCTATGCCACACAGTCTATGCCCAAACATTTCCTATTATTATTTCTCCCTGTCTTCTCATTCTTGTGGGCTTACACATTTATTTTCCTTTTATCATAATTTTTCAAAAGGAGAAGAGGTAAGCATGTGTTCAATCTGTCATATTTAATCAGAAACTCTCACCTATGCTCTGCTGGTTTTGCCTGCAATTACACCTTGCATACTTATTTGTCTTTATCCTTTTCCCTATCCACATTTTCTACTACCTTACCAATATTTCCTAGGAGTATTATCTAAATAAATCATGTGAATATGAATCTTCATTTCAGGCTGTGCTTCTAGGGAAGCAGGTCCAAGGTAATTTACTAGGTTGTCAGGAAAGTCATGATATATTTTTCAATGTTTTTCTATGCAAAAATGTGTCATGATTGCCCCAACAACTCAATAGTACACTGTAACATTTATCTCTTAAGATGTATCCTAAAACCATATTTTCCATGCTTATTTAAATTTGGTTATATATTTAAACATTCAGTATTTGCTGCTGATTTTTAAAATAATGGCTTTTGTTTCATTTTCTGTTTGGTTGGTTTTTATTATGAGGAGGGCTTTGTAAGATCATCCTATGTGTAGTATATTCCCCAAATTGTTTCATATTTACCTGTCTTTTTTTTCCCCAAACAAAAGTTCTCATGTATTTACTACTGACCCAACCTACTCATATAGAACACAGAAAGTGCAACATCATCTTTCCAATATAACATCCCAACTGTCTAGACAGTGGTGACAATGGTCAGTCTGATTGAGTAAGGCAATGGTGACCTTGATACAACATAAATATGTGCTCCTTCTCATGTCTAGTTCTTTATACACTCAGCTTGGTTCTTCTCCAGTGTGTGTTCTTGGAGAGGAGACCTGATTTTATTACCAGTTTTCATTTCGATCCACTGGAGAATGGGACGATTCTGCTTGTTTCTTAGACAGAAACCACTGGATTCTGAAAGTCTTATGAGAAGACATGGTGAGGAACTGAGTCGCCTACATACACCATGATGGTGGAGAAAGGAAGAGACTGCCTGCTGTTTTCACAGTGAAATAACAGCATGTCTGAATGTAAGACATTTCAGGCTCAGTCTCTTTTCCTCACCATTTTGTAGACAATGTTCCATGTCATATGAGGCTAAATGTTACCATGAAGAAATGTCCAAGGTAATTCAGTTTTCTTTTACTTTTAAGTAACTTTAAAATTTTTTTCTTGGATGCTTAAACATTGCATTATTAAAATTCAATAAAGAGGGTCATCCTTGTAGCTTAGTGGTTAGGGAAGCTTGATCCTACATGTTTGATTATGGTTTGAATCTTGGCCCAGTGTCTTGAAAAACATGATGGGTATGTGTAGGAGTGCCCCAAATCCTGACCGAATGAAGAAATGGAGGAGAAGGGATTGTAGTGTGATCACACCCCACTGGAAGTGTGTTTTCTCCCTCTCTCTCTTTCTGTCTCTCTGGCAAGTACATGCACCCTCTGGCAATTAAAAAAAATCACTGAAGATCAGGAAATAAGTCTATTGTCTACTGTGATCTCCAGATCTTACTGGAATACCATGTGTCCTTTACATCTATAGCATGAATTTCTCTTTTATCTGGGAACATTACTGTCTGTCACAACTTCATTATTCATATATTCTCTTTGTTTGTCCTTTTCAGGGACATAGATTATATTCTGTGCTACTTTTATTTATCTACTCTATATTTATTATGTTTTCTGTAATTGTGTAACTTCTTTTCTTTTTCTTTGTGTGCATGGGATTTACTTCCAGTGTCTCTCCAGACCTGCAGTTCAATAAATAGCC
This sequence comes from Tupaia belangeri chinensis, assembly GCF_000334495.1. Classification (NCBI taxonomy): domain Eukaryota; kingdom Metazoa; phylum Chordata; class Mammalia; order Scandentia; family Tupaiidae; genus Tupaia; species Tupaia belangeri. Next base: position 4,986,983 of record NW_006159731.1, read on the forward strand.
ACTAGTAGGTGCAGCTTTTAAATTGAAACTAGTTAAAAATGAAAAGAAATCAAAGTTCAATTCTTTGCACTAACCACATTTCATATGTTCTGTAGACACCTGTAGCTACTACACTGGACAGCATGCGCAGGGAAGCCTCTGGACGCAAACCTGGGACCTTCTCAAGTGGCTTCAGCATTCCAAATACAACCTCACTACTGTGCCACCACAACTGGCCATTTTCCCATTTTCCCTTCCTTTGCTGGTTTATATAATGTTTTCTGTTTTTGTTTGTTTGTTTGTTTCTCATTTTACTGAAAGCTTACATGGACAGATTTGTCTAAGCCTATCTGTTTATGCTGAGAGTAATGTGACTGACTTCTCCCTGACCCCTTTTCTTTCCTTTTTCCTTACTTTATGATCTATACTGTAAGAGTCAACAAACATGGCCTGTGAGACAAATTGCTCCACCTCCTGTCTTTGTAAATAATTTTACTGGAACAGAGCCACACTCATTATTTATTTTCTGACACTATTGCTGCTTTCATACCGTAATAGCAGAGCTGAGTATTGCTGACATAGATCACATGGCTAGGGAAGTCTAAATCTTTGCAGTTTGGCCCTTTATAGAAAAGCGTGCCCACTCCCGAAGTATAAGAAACAAGATTATTGGTAGTCATAGGGCATGTGGTACAGTGAGACTAGAGCTGAAGGAAACTCTCCAGTAGCCACACTGGATTCTGTTTTCTCTTTTGTAGTTTTATTAAGGTCTTTGGCCTGGGTTGATTTCCTTTCTTTATCAGTTTGGGCTGCCATAAGGAAGCCTGGTTGGGTTACAAAGAATGGCAATTGATTTCTTAATATTGGGGCACCAGAAAAGTCATGACATATTTTTCTGTGCAAAACTGTGTCATGACTTTTCCAACAACCGAATAGTTTTGGAGACCAGAAGTGTGAGATCAGGGTTCCAGCGTGGTTTGGACTGATAAAGGTTGTCTTCTGGATTGCGGATTGACAACTTCTTGCTGTGTCCTCACGTGATAGAGGGAGTGATCTAACTCTCTGGGGTCCTGTTTAGAAGGGCACTAATACCATCCATGGGGACTCTACCCTCCTGACCTAATAACTTCCCACAGGCCCACCTTTGAATATCATCAGTCTTGGTGGTTAAGATTTCAATCTATGCATTCTGGGGGCTGACACAGACAGGCCATCCATAACAACTCAGAAAGCCATATCCTCTTGGAGGCCAAAGGTAACCTTGAGCTTCAGTTCATGCTCCATCTATGTTTGGATTTGGAAATCTTGCTACTTTTAAGGAGAGGTGGCCCAGCTGTGCTCTATGCCTGTATTGAGGCATCAGTGATTTTTACTGCTAAAGAACAGAAAGGTGTGTGTAAAGTAGGCTTGGCTTCCTCACAGGGCACCCTGAAGACTGGGAGGACTTTACCAGGATTTTCCACCAAGGGTCCTGTGCTCAGCCTCTCCCCTCACCTGCAACTGCCCCCGAACTTCTCTTCTTTATTTCTGAAGGTGGTGGGTCTTCCACTTTAAGAAGTTTTCTGCTTTGCCAACTCTCCATTGGTGAGATTTTTCAGATTTGTTTACTTCAGTTCTCCCTCTTAATGCATCTGAAAGATCATGTTGGAGATTTTTAAAGTTCACACTATGATCCTTAAAAAAGCTTTGATTTTCATTGGCTAACAACTCTTGTGTAGTATGTTTGGTGGTTTGTTTTTTTATTTCTCTCTCTCTCTCCCTCCCCCTATTTATTTTACTTAATTCACAATTTGCAGAAATGAAATTTTGAGATATGTCATTCTTCTGCCATCTGAAACTGGAAGATTGTACATTGGTTTTAGAAAAGATCAGTGAAGAATTTACTTGTAAAAAGTTCTTTGTAGCCGCAACTTCTTTTTAAGATGAAGGATTTGCAATTGGAATAATTAACCACAAGGGGGAGTGCTCCATTTGACCAAAAATTTCTTGACTAAACTAACAAGTCTATATAGCTAATGTTTTTTTTAATTAAATTACCAATAAACAACATTGTGAAAAGGACATGATCATTCTAAAATAATCTAATTTAATGACAACACTGATGCAAGAATATTTTCCTCACTTCTAGGAGCAAGGCATTCAATTAGGCTGTTTGTAAGTATGTTATACATGTCTTTATAAGTCATTTGTGTAGGAAGATGCTCAAAATTCTGGGAAATATTTTTAAATAGGTTTATGTCAAAGTGGTCTTTCAAAAAGTAACCACTATATTATCTCTATTTTTATTGATAAATATAAATACACCTAAAAATACTTCAAAGACATTAGTCCAGTGTTTATAGATATCATACTACACAGTCCAAACTTCTTCAGACAGAGATCTTTTCTCATTATACAAGTTATACTACCCTGAAAACAAAGGAGTACTTATGGACTGAGATTTAAAAATTTAGTTTCTATATTTTTTAACACAGCTATTGATTATAGGCTTCAAGTTGCTTAAATAAAGTTCCTGAAGCTAGGTAGCATCATGAAAAGATTCTGATGATGGCCCACACTGGAGAAGTGATTGTGGCATGGCCATCCCCCGCTCGTGGGGAGGGTGATTTCTTGCTTTCTGTCACTGTCTCTCTCTCTCCAGCGAGCACATGCACCCCATAGCAAAAATCCCTCACCAAAAAAAATAAATAAATAAAAATCTATATAACTGAGTGGATAGGTTAGATTTTATAAATCAGATAAATAATTTTCCATTTTAGGCTTATGTCAATTTGAGGATAAATTGTAATATGAAATAATAGAATTAATGGTGGCAAGCATTTAATTATACTATTAATATTTAAATGTTAAAAAAAAAACAGCAAAAACTGTTACCAATTTGTGGCACAATTGACAGAAAAACCTAGTAAACTATGATTCTGCTAGGCATTACTGGAAAAATTTCTGAAAAAAAAATTTTTTGAGAGAGTTTTGCTATTTTTGTGTGTGCTCACTAGAAAGACAGAAAGTGTGAAATCAGTCCCCAGAGAGGAGTGGCCAGGCTCCCTTCTCCTCCATTCTCCTCTTGAGATTCTGGGCATGCATGTGTACACACCTGGCATGAGTTTTAAGCCACCAGGTCTGGTACTGGAACCACAGTCGGCTACGTGGGAGTTCAGTCACATAAACATTATGCCATCTGCTGGTCCCTGAATGAATATTTTTGATAATTTGTTACTATAAGCAGATTACATTTTAACCTTTCAATATGGACTTCTGTGAATATCTAAGATTGCTCCGGTATTTCTACTATCAAGAATCTCATTTTTTAATCTGAAAATAAAATGTAACATGTTTTTGCCTCAAATTTTTTTTTAACAAAAAAGGACTACTTATGGTAAACATAACTAGGGAAATCATGGCTCCAATGTTTTTATCATAAATTGTAGCTAAAGTAAAATGCAAACACTGTTTCTAAAGTCATTTTGTTGTATCTAAAATAATTATATTTCAGCCTAAACTTTCGCCAATTTAATGAATTTATAATAAGAATAACATTAGAAGTTTTGGAATATCTGGGAATCCTCTGGTATCAGTCTTTCCTGCCTCCCCCAGATTATAGGTAGGATTATAATTTTACAAAGAACTTCTTTAGGCCCAGTTGGCTAGATCCCACATGACCAAGCACAGAGACCCAGACTCAGGCTTGTAAAAAACCACAGGCACATATGCTTGCATGCCCAAAATCCCAAGAGGAAAAACTGGAGAAGGACTTGCAGAGTGACCATCCCCTCTGGAGGATGCTTTCTCCTTTCTCACTTTCCTTCTTTTTAGGGAGTCCTCTGGCAAAAAAAAAAAAAAAAGAAAAGAAAAGAAAGAAAGAAAGAAAAAAATGTCATACCTACTATGTAATGAGAAAAGAAACTTCACAGAGAAGTACCAATGACCAATAAAAACATGAAAACATTCACCTTACTACTAATAACTCCAAAATGCAAATAAAACAAAGCTGTGTTATCAATAGCCAGATAAAGATTTTCTTTTTCAGCTGGGCTGTTTACCAACAATAAAATAACTGAGATCTGGAATTTACCTGGCTTCTCCCTGACCCCTCCAGCCTCATTTCCCACCACCTCCGTCCTTGCAGGGGCACACCTGCTTTGCCAACTCCCTGTCAGTCCTTGAATTCAATGCTGCTTTATTTCCCTGTGGCTTGGCACAAGCAAGTGAAATGCTCTCCTCTCTTAAGCCCGCTTTGTCATTTGCTGTTACTATTTGACTCAGGAAGTTGGGGTGACCAGGTCCAATACTAGTGCCAGATTCAGACTATGAAATGACCAGGTTCTTTGTCTCATGCTTATGAAGAATTAGAGACAGGAAAACAGAGACAAGATAGTAGAGGGTTTTTTTCTTTTTCTGGTTTTTTTTTTACAATTATTTATTTAATTTTATTTATTCATTCATTTATTTTCATTTGACTGGAGAGAGACAGAGAGAGAGAGAAAGTGAGAAAGCAAGCCTCCACGTCCAGGACTCGAACTGTGGTCAGCCGTGTGGGAGTGTCCAGCACCTTAACCACCACGCCACCTGCTGGACCCGTAGAGTTTATTAAGAGAAAAGAGGAGAAACAGAGCTCCCAAGCAGGGAGGGATCTGGGCAAATGGGTTGTCAAAGAAGTGTTGGCAGGAGGGCTTTTTATCCCAGCAAGGAGAGACTTGTGCATGCCCTTCCCTCAAGGACACAGTCAGATGAATTAGGTCGTTCTCCTCCTATTTAGGAGTGGTCTCACAAATCACAAAACTTCAGACATTCAGGCTTCAATTACCTGAGGTCTGTGGCCCATAAAGTTTCAAATTTTTATCATGTTGTCTACAATGTAAGATGAAGCTTTGTTCTTTGATGTATTTTCCCTGGTGCTTCCAAAATGTAATCTCATTTAGGCCCCCTTATCTCACAGGTGCAAGCCTCAGGACAAATTATTGCTCAAGGTCCTTTGCTCTTCATACTAGGAGAGACTACACTCTTTTGTTTGTAGTAATGACATGAAAATGCTTGTTTCAGTTCTCATGACAAATTATTGCTCAAGGTCCTTTGCTCTTCAGACTAGTAGTTTGCTCTACAAACTACTTTTGTTTGTAGTAATGATATGAAAATGCTCGTTTCAGTTCTCATTATCTCAAGCATATTGCAAGCCACTTTCTGTGAATCCAAGTTGAGAGCTAGTAATTGATTTTTTAGCAAGAGCAGTAAATCATCTTTGTTAAGGCTTGACTATAGTGATTCCATCTTGTCTCATGTTCTCTATTCCATGGACTCCTAACCCTATCTGCCTAGCCAGAGATCTTATTCCCATTTCATATTTAGCTCAAGCATCATCTCCATGAGCCTTCATAGAGCACACCCAGGGGACCCAGCCATGTACCTGCCTTCACCCCCGAGCAAGGTAACAGCTATCCCCAGTACTACACTGCTGATGTTTATGACTCTCTCCTACCCAGAAAAGCGAGTTCCAAGGCGAGGGACGACCAACTCCTGTCTAGGTAACTGCGCAAGCCCTTTAAAGCAGAGAGGTCTTGGTGACAGAAGTTGGGAAAGCTGATGAAGACAAAACTACAGAGCAGCTCATTAAACAGGCAAAGGAAGTGCCAACCTGACCCAGTTGGAACGCTCGGATAAGGTGAATGCTCTGTCCTTAGGGAACACTACGTACCAGATGGCGGAGTGTATAAAAACTTCAGAGAAGTCTAACGGTGAGTGAGGGGGAAAGCCTGAACTCTTACTGGGTTACTAGAAAAGCTTCCAGAGCGCAGGTGGCAAATGTCCGGGGTAATGCGGCGTCAGTTCCCTGACACCACAACTTCCTTTCAGGGAAGAAGGGCATGCATAATCAGCCCTTTTCCACTCGCATACCTAGCGTTCGCTCTCAATTTTGCACCCAAATTGCGAGCAGAAACCAAGATTTCCAGTAGCAGTCTACACGGGAACACCAGGACGTGGGGGCAGCTGGGCGGAGCTGGCCTTGCGCATGCTCTGTGCTGGCGGTGGGCGCGCAAGGTCATGCTGCGCCTGCGCTCTGCTGTGCGGGCGCCTCCGGGTCAGTGGTTCTAAGTCGGTCAAGGGGTCCTGGCGGGATGGTACCTCGGTGCCAGGTAAGGGTGGACGGTGTGCGAGCCCACCTGGTGACAGAGCGCTCGCGGATGTATCTGGCACGCTCTTCGCAGTCGCTGCGATGGCAGTGGGGACCTCCCTCCCTTCCGCGACGTGCACCCGCCCTGGCCGGTGCCTTCTATCCGGGGCTGCCCCCCTCTGACGCCCCCAACCCGGCTTCGCGACTTTGTTCTTGCCCCTGTCTAAACTCCCGTCCACTCCGAGGACTCCTGGTGTCAGGGTCACGGTGTCCAGGACCGGCACGTTTCAGAAGGTTCTCGACCTTTGTGGCCTCCTGTTCTCAGGTTACTCGTTTTGACGAAGACAAAATTTTAATCTAAAAACAAACGCATTTATTTAAGAATTCTTGTAAAGAACGTGCTTCATCTATTAGTTTACAAAGCTCTGGTTATTTGCAAATCTGTCGTTATTTCGAGGAGAGCGATGTGTGCTGAGTGACAGGTGGGCTGTTCTACATGATCAAATCCCGTAGGTACCAGACTGATTGTACAGGTTTGTCCCAGGAAATACCAGTTTATCCTGTATTTTAAATCTGGCTGCTGCTTTAAATGTCAGGCTTTGTGGGTTGCATAACTTGAGCCTTGGTGGCTGGGTCCAATGTAATATAGACTGGAATCAAAGGTCATTTGGAAGTTTTGAGAGAGAAGTCTTTCCCAGATTTGGTTGTTCCTTTGGGTAATTCATTTCTTGACTCAGGCATTTGTTCTCCTCCCAAGTATTTATAAAAGGGTAAATAACTTATGTCAATTAAAGACAGTTGTAACATGTTTTCTGAGAAGATATACTTAAGATCTTGATTGTGGCACACTTGTGTTTATAAAACTCAGTAACATCCAGAAATTAGTCTGTTTGGTGTTTAGAACAAACATTTTTTTCAGAATTTGAAATTGTACTGAGAAATGTTTTATGTGCAATTTAATATTCTCTAACTTATAAAATTTATCTTTTATTAAAGTAGCGCATTTGGAAAACAAGAAAACTCAGCGTGGCCAGTCAAAAGAATTGTTATTATTAAAAGCATTTTCTCCTTTCAGGTTGAAGTATTGTATTTTGCAAAAAGTGCTGAAATAACTGGAGTTCGTTCAGAGACCATTTCTGTGCCACAAGAAATAAAAGCATTGCAGCTGTGGAAAGAGATAGAAAGTCTACATCCTGGGTAGTTAACATTTTGTAGAATGTGTATGATTAACATTTAAAAATAAATTTTTTAAAATGTGTAAGTGATAATAGTAAAGAATAAATTGGTTACTTTTGATTTTCCTGGTTAATGTTAAAAGAATCATTGTATTTTTCTGTAAATACTTCTGAAAATTTAAACTTTAGTGCTTAGGAATACCCAAGCCCTTAAGATTAAGGATACTTTACTACAGAAACACAGTGAGCCGAGATACTCCCAGAAAGACATGATTATGTCTTCTTTCATAATTTACAAAATTGAAAATGTAGGTTTTGCATCTTTTATAACATTAAGTGAAATGATGACAAATTCTGTTAAAAATGTGTGCTTTAAACTTATTTGTCCTGCTGCACTTTTTTAGAGAATGAAAAAGAGAGATTTCTAAGTTTAAAAGAAAAGGGAACTATAACAAATCCTCGAGGCTGCTGAATTTGAGTTTTTGTAATATTTGCTTTTTTAAAAAAAATTGTTCTTGAAAATCTGACATTTTACTGCTCATTCCTATCTCAAGTCCTTTTTAGAACAAAATGAGTTATTTCAGAGTGTTCGTTAATAGTGTCTCTTTAGTCTATAAAATGTTTAGCTTAGAAGTCATAGTGCTGTGTAAAAGATACTGCACAATGTATGTTCAAAAGGCAACCACTCCTAGGAACCAGCAGTTAGCGTAATGGCTATGTCGCTGGACTCCCACGTAGTAGAACCACGGTTCGTGTCCCGGACCCGGTGGCTTAAAACTCACGCCGGGCGCGTGTGCGTGCGTGCCCAAGATCCCGAGAGGAGAATGGAGGAGAAGGGATTGCGGCGTGACCATCCCCCCTGGGGGGTGATTTCTCGCTTTCTGTCTCTATGTCTCTCTCTGTCTGTCTGGCGAGCGCACGCGCCCTACAGTGAAAAATCTCTCCAAAAAAAAAAATAAAAAAAGGCAACCACTCCTTAATTTCATGTTTTTAAAGTTGCTCTTTCAGTGCCCTGATAATCAATGAAACATGACTGGCCTCTATTCTGCCTTTAATCTTTTACTGCAAGGAGACACCTGGTCTTATGGGAAACTTCCTAGCTATTCTTAGTTATGCTTGTGCAAGTATTCAGAAGGCCCCTGGAAAGGCCATGTACTCATTAGGACATTTTTCTTCTCTTTTGATCTGATTTGAATGTTAGCTCCAATCTAGTTTATTTTAGTTGGTTGGTTTGTTTAATTCCATAAGGCACAATATCCAATAAAGAATTTGTCATCAGTTTAATGTGTTCTTTGCCATGAATAAGTATTTTTTTAAAACAGTTTTTGCTGTATACAGTGCATGCATTCACAGAGAAATACAGAAAGGGAAAACACATAATCACTACCCCCCCCCCTCCAGGGTATGGCCATGTTGCAATCCCTTCTCCTCCATTTTCCTGTCAGGATTTTAGGCATGTAAGCAAACAACCCTGATGTATTTTCCAAGCTGTCAGGTTTGGGACTCAAACTGTGCTCTTGGCTATGTAGGATCAACACCTTAACTATCATGCCCCTGGCTGACTGATTGATTGATTGTGTGTCAGTGCTATGGCCTTTCATAGAATGTTAGTTAATTTAGTTAATAACTTCACTAATATTTCATACAGTAGTATTTATGCAATATCTTCATTTGTAACTGAAGAGATTTGAGGTCTATCAAAACATTGATCTTTCTAATCACACTTTTTTCCTCGCAGATTGGCTGATGTTAGAAATCAGGTGATATTTGCCGTTCGTCAAGAATATGTCGAGCTTGGAGATCAGCTCCTCTTGCTTCAACCAGGAGACGAAGTTGCCATTATCCCCCCTATTAGTGGAGGGTAGTACTTTTGAGTCATTGAGGTAGGTGTGATTTGTAACCAGCCCTGTGAAGGATTATACACATCATACTTGTGTATGGTTTGCTGTTACTGTGTATTGTTCGTGAGTATGTCTGCATAAACCCACTTGATGGAGGAACTCTTTGTTGGTACAAACTGATCAATACCTACTATCTCTGCATCAACTCTATTATAAGCAGTTTAATATTAGTTTAAAATGTTTCTTCTCATTTAACACATTTTTGAGTGCTTATATGTCAGGCACAGTGCTAGACAATGGATAGTAATATCCTGTTTTGCAGGCTAAGAAAACTGAAATTCAGAGAAGTTAAACTTGCCTTTAATCCAGTAGCTATTAAGTGGTAAAACCAACATTGGAACTCTCTGTGTACTCTCTTACTTTTTCACAAACATCTTAATACTAAATAATAGCTCTCTTGGGGGACATTGAAATATAGAAAAATTGCACAGCTAGAAAGTCAAAAGATCATGGTACCTGAAAAGAAAACATAACATTATTATTTATAGCTATGCAGTAGGTGGCTCTATGACCCAGCCCATCTTTCTGTCCAAGCAATTTAATCTGTATCTGAGTAGGATAATGTGTAAGAACATTCTTCAGTATAGTCTAGAGAGATCATACTTTTCTTAAGTAGACAGAATGCCAACTAAAGAATAAATAACATAGAAATTAAATTATCCCTGATTTAAAACTTTTGGTAAGTTAGAAATGAAGAAAACTTATAATTTGATAGTTTTTTTTAAATCTGTAATCAAGAGTAAATATCCTTCTTAATGGCAAAAGCTTGAGCCCATTAAAGAAAAGAATAAGCCACAAATGCCTCTTTATTTTACTTATTTTTTCGCTCATTTCTGCCTGTAGTCTTCTGGAGGGCAATGCCACAAAAATTGAAGAATAGATCATGAACTTTTGGGGGACAAACCATTTCCAAACCACAGCAATACGTATCTCATTTTTATTTGGCAACTGTGGTCACCATATCACTGTCATTTTAGGAGATTATAAAATGCTATTTTTCAGAGTTGGTGTATATTCAGAAAACAGGCTATATGTGTTTGTGACGATTACAGCTGCTCTTTGGAAAGATTAGAAAGGTTACTCATCAGCATCGTGTGCTATTTGAGTATGTTTGACAATAGTGGTATTCTGTCATTTTAGGACCTTCTATTAGATTTCAGTAGTCTAATAGAATCAGAAGTTGTGGGATCTTTGTATGGTTTGAAGTTCATAGAACATATTTGGGTTACCAATATCTTATTGCAAGAAAAAGAGATGGAAGAAGCTCAACTGGCACATCCAATAGGCAGAAAATCCTGGGGCCCAGTGTTTTTCAGTGGTTGGAAGAAGAGAGGGAAAAATTTTTGGTTTATTAACTCCTTTATTGGAATTTCAGCACCTTGTGTAAATGCTTAACTTTTCTGAGCCTTCTTTTTCTCATCTTTCAATTCAGAGGATACCTTAACAGGATTTATAACTACACTCTTCACAGCTTGCAGCTCCTACTCAACTCAGTCCATCCTGTTCTCTCCCTCGCTGTTGGCTCAGCTTCTCACTTCCCTCCTAGGAGATTCTGGAGCACTTGATGCTCCTTCTTGCCCCAGAGCCTCTGCATTTGCCCTTTATCTGCCAGGGGTCCATTCCCCCTTTCTTTATAGGCCTGCCTTCCTATCTTTCACATCTCAGATTTCAGTATTACTTCCTGAGAGAGTCCCCCATGATACCCTTATCTCAAATAGCCCTTCCCCAGCTCCCATGCTCTGTCTCAGAACCCTGCTTATTTTTACAAATTATCCCTGTTTGTCATTCTTAGTTATTGCTTTGTGTCTCCCATTTGAAGATAAGCACTGAAAACAGGAGTTTGTGCTTTGTTCCCTGGTCTACCAGTAGTACCTGGTGTTAGTCTGTGGCTCTTAGTGAGTATATAATAATGGCCCCTAGTGAGTATGTAATAATGTTTGATGAATTAAATTGGAAACTTGTACAAAGGCCTTTGTACCTCATACCTGGTAAATAGGTGTGCAGTTCATTTCCTTATTTTCTCAGTTACTTAATGAAGGTTGTTCCAGGTTGTAAAAGGAACCAGTTCCTTTAGAATTCACCATTACTTCCGTTCTTCTGTCCTTTTTGGATAAAGTAAAAAGCAGTTCTAGGTGTGCATTTGGAAACACAGTGGTTAGATGTGATATGCCTGCAGATAGGGGTGGAAATAGCTCAACTGTACTGTGATGGGAGATATGAGTAGAAATGGCAGAATTTAGAATATATTGGCATGTGCAATAGATTACATTTTAATGATCACGTTAATGGTGAATTTTGTTTTATATTATGCCTGATTTATTAGGTATATAAGTACACCGAGTTTCACTAAAATTTTATACTTTTATTTTTCGTATCAGATATCTCCTAAAATATTTAATGTAGAAAAAACAGTAAGTTAGGGGCTGGTAGGTGGCATGGTGGTTAAAGCACTGGTCTCCCCTGTGGCTGACTGCATGCAGTTCAAGTCTCAGGCCTGGCAGTTTGCTTTCTCACTTTCCCTCTCTCTCTCTCTCTTTCTCTGTCTCTTGCTGGTTAAATTGAATAATAATAATAATAATAAATAAAACAAAATAATTCTTTAAAAAAATAAAGAAAAAACAATAAGTTGATATAGCCTATAAGTTGAGTGTTTGACTCCACATATCTAGTAAGATTTATTAATAATATCTTTTCAGGAAAGAGATGGATGAAGTGGAAGAGGAATCTAAGGATATAATAAAATTTACTGCCGAGAAGCTTTCAGTAGATGAAGTCTCACAGTTGGTGGTTTCTCCACTCTGTGGTGCAATATCCCTATTTGTAGGTGAGTTGTAATTTTCACAGCGTCTGTTAACTTGAACAAGACGATAGAAATTAGCAAGTGCCTCCACGTACAGTGGGACTAGTCAGAAGATTTGAACATACTGAGCAATAAACCAAGATTTCCCTAGCAGTGGGTAGAAATTATTTTTTAGTTCTTGTTTTGTATTAGTAACCTTAAATTAACTTACATTAAATGATAAGGCATAGAGAGCATAGGATAAGAGTCATTGTTAAGAGAGAGAATCTTGTATTTCTAAATATTGAAGAAAAAAGTACTTAACCATAATCCTGGAAACAAATATTTTCCTTTTAAGTGTCGAAGGCTGTTAGAAAGGGAATGTAGCTTCATTTGTCAAATGAGCATTTCCTGTAAGTTTGCTTACTGTATTATTTTATTTATTATAATCACAATAATTAGCTTTTGTTTTCCTGGTCAAGTTTGGTTCCTAGAAATTTCAAAGTAATTTTTAGACAAATTGGTATGCTACTTGTTTACTATTCAAAAATAATTATTTTTTATTATATGAATGTACATTTCTATGCTAAAGAAAAACCTTCTTTGAATCTGTTTGTTTGTTTGTTTAGGAACTACAAGAAATAACTTTGAAGGAAAAAAAGTCATTAGTTTGGAATATGAAGCATATTTACCGATGGCAGAAAACGAAGTCAGAAAAATCTGTAGTGACATTAGGGAGAAGTGGCCAGTCAAACACATAGCCGTGTTCCATAGACTCGGGTATGAGTTATCCGTTTAAAAGTTTAGCTGGTTTACATCTTTGTACTGATTCTGGTTTGGGAATCTTTCTTAGGAATTTTATATTACCATAGAGGAATGTTTATATATTAATTCTGGAGGACATTAGAGCTGGATCCCAATACCTTTAGGGACTGCTTGTGACCCTGGCTAGGCTCTTGTGACAGCCTCTGGTGTTGTAACAGTGTAAGTGTGCCAAGACGTTCAGGCCCTGGGACTAAGGGCCAGCGTTATTGGGTACTGAAGTCCACGAAGCCTTGGGAGAACCTTTTGTGATCTACACCTTGTTTATATGGACAATCTGTTACAGATTCTTTTTGATGTAAATGCCTTTGAAAGTCATTAAAGTAATTTGCCTTTTTGTAGTGCTCTAGGCTTTCAAAAGAAGCCAGCAATTGAGACTACATCTGTCAATATTGGTTATTAATAATTTTCATTTCCATGTTACAACTACCAGGCAGTAACTTTGTATCTGCTGTAGGCATTACCTGACACTAGGCTTTGTCGGAATCAGATGTTTGTTCAGTCGGTGAAAGGACCTTCCTTTTTGGTGCCCATCAAATGGGTCTAGTGGATATATGCTGGCTGATTGGCCTCAGCATTGACCGCAGCATCCACTCTGCTGAATGCAACTGGGATGAATGACTGTTTTCTAACTAAACCTATGTCTAAGTAAAACAGAACTACACTTAAGAATGCATAACTGGATACTTCTCTTTTGTGTGTCCAGAAGATTCTTTAACATGTGGATTTGGAGATGATGGTAATTGTTTTTCTTCATCTTATTGTAGCTTGGTTCCAGTGTCAGAAGCAAGCATAATCATTGCTGTGTCCTCAGCCCATAGGGCTGCGTCCCTTGAAGCTGTGAGCTATGCCATTGACACTTTAAAAGCCAAGGTACCCATATGGAAAAAGGTGAGTTATTTATTTATTTATTTATTGCCTTGTGGATATGAATTTTCTCGGGAGTTTTTAGATAAATGGTAAGAGTAAGAGAACATGTAGAATTTATATGCCTTCCCTGACTGTGAAATCTTTTTACCTGTGAATTAGGGCATTTATGTAAGATCTCCTTTCTCAAGTTTGTTGAGCATGGAAAACGCATGCCCCAAAGAATGCATTATATAGATTTGGCCTAAACAAGTGGTAACAGAATTCCTCATCTGGACCATTCTAGAGGTTCACAGAGGATGGCATCTCCTTTGGAGTAGAATTCCCTTGAATAAAAATGTCTCTCTTTTAGAGATTAGGAATAATGCCTGGCTACTTAGGCTGTGGCTGAAATAGAAATTCCTTTTCTCGCCTTTTCTTAGAGTTCCTTATTTTTATATTAAAAAAAAAAAAAAGAAAGGGTAAGATATTGCCATTTCTGAGAAAATGCATTTTGAATAGTATTGAAAATATAGTGGGGAATTCTTTTTTTCTGGCAATAAAGCAAACCAGTCATGAAGAACAAGTCATTATTTGGTTAAATAGAAGCAATTCTGAAGGAATGAAATGGGCAGTTCCCTCATTTCTCCCTCGGTGTCAGTAACACTAACGGTGGGATTGTTCTGTACGTGCCAACATTGTGTAATTACACTTCAGAGTCTGGACCTGCCCACAGCGTTATGGCTGATAGCAAAGCTGAGCAATCAATGAGTAGCTCAGAAGACCAGAGCATAGGCCCAGGGCTTTCAAAGGGTGAGTCTGTCCTCCTTGCCAGGAACCTACTGTCTTCAATCTAAGGTAGAGATAAATAAGTTAGATTCTGAACCAGGGCAATTTTGTGACCATATATTCTGAGTGAAAATGGAAACTCATTGTCCTAAGGGAACACATTGGGATTAAAGGGTAGGATATGGGAAAGGAAACTTGGTAAAGCGCACGTGTTTGGGTGTTTTGCTATGAGCACACCTGCTACAGTTTTTGAGCTTCACTGGTAAAGTGTTTGAGCTCCTCTCTACCAGGGAGGACACAATGGTAAGTCAGTTGACAAAAGATGATGAGGGGGTAGCCCTGGAAAATAAGGGTGAGGGACAAGAATTGGGGCCTATTTCCATTTTGATGCTTTGAGGACTTAGCCAGGATTTCTACTTGCTTTCGTCTGTAGAGGGTTTGTAGAGGTGCAGGTTCCTAGAGGGCAGTTGAATTTGGATTTCTCTCCCTGTAGAATGGAATCTGACAGGAGAGTGAGGGGAAAAAAGTGATAATGTTCTTCTTCCTCCTTCTTTCTACAAGTTCCCTAAATTCTAGTCTGGTAATGTATAGGGAAGGGTGTGGTAGGTGGGTAGGGCACAGAGCAATTCACACCAGAGTTCCCCCAGACCTGATTAAGAACTTTTGTGGCAGTCACCTATATTTAGCAGCTAATGGACATAGCCTACCTGCCTTTGGAAAACCTTATGTAGAAATGTTTGAGTAGTAGAAAGAAAATGTTTAGAAAGAAAAATGTTTAAAGACCTTTCATCTTCTCCTGCGTAACCTTGCCCACAATGCCTCTTGTCGTGTCCCAAACAGAATTAACTCTGGTTCTGTAGTTGCACCTTGTCCTGTTAGAGCGTCTTGTCTGTCACATCTGCAATTGCAGTGAGAATCTTTCAGCCTGGGGAGCTTGTCTGCTCATTCTCTGTTCTCAGCACCTTATACAAGTATTTGTAATGGGATCAGGAAAAGAGGAGCAGATGGAAACAGATGTGATATTCATTTGTCTAATTTATAAAAATGTATTTGTTTTTTTTTTTAATTTGAAAATTTTATCATTTATATTTAATCACATCCATCTTTACCAAAAACGTATTTGTTTTCATCTATCAAAATGATCTATCTCAAATACCTGTTATGGTTCTGTTTTCTAGGAAATGTATGAAGAGTCTTCATCATCTTGGAAAAGAAACAAAGAATGCTTTTGGGCAACTCATGATTAGTCACTTATATTTTAAGAGCATTCTATCTTAATTTGGTAAACTTTTATCATCGATCACATTTTGGTTTTTCTTCGCCAGGAACTGTGATAGGTTACTGAAGCACTGTCTTACACCAATGGAACAAAAGTAAGAAAAGTAAATAAATAAATGGGTATATAGGATAAGGAGTTATTTAGGAACTAGGTCTCGAGGAAAGACCTTAGGGAAGAAATGAGGTAATTTCAATATGAAGAAAGACGTCTGTGGTAGACATCTTCTTCTATGATTAATTTCTAAGTGTGCTCAACTCACATTGAGGTGTGGCCCCCTCCTTATCACTCTCTCAAGAAAAGCCTCCCTAATGCCCTATCCTGAGTGCCCCATGATGATGATGTCATTAGGAATGCATGATGGGAACACTGACAAAACTGAAAGTATAAAAAAATCATTATCAGACTTGATGTCATGTATTTTTCAGAACTTATATATTTTTTTAAAAATGCATGATTTAAAAATTTTTAAATAGTAGTCAAAAAATTTTATGATTTCTAGCACTTCAGAAAATATAGGCTTACAATAATACTTTCTTTTGTATTTTATTCATTATCTGTCTATCTAAAACAGCATAAAATTATAAAACTAGCAACAGAATGGTTTGTGTTAAAATATTAGTTGATGTTTAAAATGTAACCCACAACCTTTTGAAGAAATTATGTTAAGTAAGTTAATTTAGGAAAATACATATTTATTAAAGTTTTTTCAGATAGATTTCCTTTTGATTGTGTTACATTATCATTAGTGAGGTCATTAATAAACACACTTTCTGCAAGATTTTTATATGAAACAATCATGTAGTTTTTAATTGGTCAACCAGTATATTACGTTGATTGATTGTGTATGTAAGTCCCATATAGTTTTGGTTTTTTTTTAATTTTCTTTCCTATGCTGTTGAGACATTCTTGACAAATAAGAATTGTATGTTTTTATAGTATATAGTGTGAC
>NW_006159731.1:5007137-5025881 GCF_000334495.1 Tupaia belangeri chinensis
CATTACGCCAACTGCTGGTCCCAAGATCTACTTTCTTAGCACATTTCAACTCTACATAAATAGTTCTTACAGTAATGAAATCTTCTTGGCATACAATTGGTATCATTAGAAAATTTTCACTGTATACATTAAGAACAAAAACTATATTTCAGACCCTTCCATTAAAGTTTTTTTTTTTGGTACAACAAATAAACTTATTTTGGGGCTAGCAGGTGGTATAATGGTTAAGGCACTGGACTCCCACATGGTTGACCATGGTTCAAATCCTGGATCTGGTGGCTTGAAACTCAAGCCAGGTATGTGTGTGTACATGTGTGCCCCAAATCCCAGGAGGAGAGTGGAAAAGGAATTGTGGCATGGTCATCCTTCTTGAGAGGTGATTTCTCCCTTTCCTTTTGTCTCTCTACAGTGAGCACATGTGCTCTATATATTAAAAAACAAAACAAAACAAAAACAAAAACTTTAAAAAAACACCTATTTGTTATGCCTAGTGAAAACTTTTTTTTACCCAAGGAACTCAATTATTCACCAAGTGTTTGTTGAAGGCCTGTTCTGTGCCAGGCACACACCCAGTAATCCTTGTCTACCAACTTTCCATACCTTGGGAAGGTTCTCAACCCTTTCTCTGGCCAGGACTTACACAACAGCCCCATCAACTGTAAGAATCTCCTGGTTACCTAATGTCTGTATTTGGCCTATCCTGAGAAATTGGGCTATAAAGGTATTGGGAAGGAGACGAACCTGTCCACTTCCCTTCGTTAGGGTTGCCTGTCTGGTCTCAGCCTTAATCCCTCAATACAGTGCGTCTTCCTGCCTTTGACTGAACTTCCCCTGTCTCCCTTGGAGGACAGCAGCTGGGCATTGGACAGTCAGTGCATTATATCTGAAAGTACATCATCAGAGAATGAATGGGCTGCTGTAGACATTCCTTGGACTTTGCACCCATGGTTCTAATGTGAAGTTCGTTTACTATGTATTTTGTTGAGGTGATATATGTGGGTTTCAGGTTTTTCTATTCAAAATTTCTTTAGAAGGTCTTTATTGAGGCTGATTATGTTTGTAAAGAATATAAGGTGTTCTTTAAGCATTTTTTTTTCCAAATCACTCCTTCATTATGTAGGCTTTACTCTAAGTTTGTGACTGAGACAGACTATTATGTTTTTAAAGTCTGCAATACAGAAGTGAGAGATTTAGTGTGGGGCATGCTAGAACTGGGCTGGAACATCTTTGAAAGGTTTTAGTGAATTGCACTGGACTTAAATAGGGCCTTAATTGATCCTTGCTTTCTTAGCAGTGGCAGAATTAATTGGTGTTTGAGATGTTAAGGGGCTAGCCTTATTCTGACATGTAGCCTATCTATCTCTGTAATTTGGCTGCTCAAATATTAGGAAAAAAAAAAAGATCAGCCTGTAACCTTGCCCACAAGGTTAAAGGTCACTTTGGAATTGTGACTGTGGTCACTAGGTGAGTTCCCGTAAGAAGTAGGAAATTCATGCTAAGAAAATAATAGTAGTTGTTCACCAAGTGAAATATTTTGTGGATATTTTTTCCTTTGGTTATGGTGTTTAGAGTCATATTGGGTTGTCTGGAAAGTCATGACACATTTTTGCATAAAAAAAAGTGCCGTGGGTTTCCCAGATAACCTAATACGTTCGGTATTTTCTGAGAAAACGATTAAGAAGCTAGTAGTTTGAGTCTTGGGCTCAGATCCCTGAATGAATGTGTTAGAGAATTAGAACACAGATTCCTGGCCATATCTCGAACCAGCCACTTCCGCACTCCCCTGCTGACTCCCCAGGCCAACATTCCTAGTCTTTTCCCCCAGGCCTGCTGATAGTCCCCCTGCTGCTTTTTCCTCCCCTGCTTAAACCATCTCATGAGATACTATGAAGTTGATGCCAGCAAATCACATCCTAGGACCTCTGCATCCTCGCTATGGCCTCCCATCCCACATCACAGGGCCCCTGCCTGCCCCTCACCTCACTTTTGCCTAAGCTCGCTGCTTTGCTGTGGCTACTCTGTGGCAAGTTTATTCCTTCCTGCCTAAAGGGCCCTTCCCTGCCCCTTCTCAATTGCTCTTTCTCCAGCCTTTCCCTCAGTCTGCTTCCTCATTTTATGTTAGTCTGATTAAACATTACTCAAGAGCCTTCTCTGCCTATGCTATTTAAAATTGGAATTCTGCCCCCTTACTTTGTTTTGTATTTGGTTGTGGTACCTAATACTTGGCGTGCCACATGTAGTTATTGCCGTCACTAGACTACACACGCCAGGAGATCAGAGCCTTTGCTCTGTCACCACAATGCCTACTGGCCCATGAGCTTTGAGCATGTACTCAAATGCTTGAATACCACTGCTGTTGATGTTAAGTGTCGTGTTCCAACTCAAACACGACTCATGAGTAGTTGTAGTGCCTAAGGATCTGAAAAAGTACCTGCTAAATGAATCACTAGGTAGGTGAAACTTTTCTCCTCCACTCCGTTCCCTACTCGCTGTCCTATGGCATCTAATTACTGAGCATCTAGTACATTAAAGGTCTGAAGGTGGTATTACTTTGGGTGCAGTAAAGTGGGTCATCCAGCAGAGGGCAGGAGAGCCAGGGCGAGGGTGAAGAGCATCTTGAATCTTAGATTTTTCTTTGCATAGAACCAAGAAGCTCAGTTTAAGTAGCTGTTTTCTTTAAGGCTGAAGGGATCCTTGAATGAAAATTAGGCTCTGATTTTGTGTAAGATGATGTCCAATCTTTTTGGTATCTTAATTTAAAATACTAAGGCGTCATGATAGGATAAATAATGAGTTTTTAAATCTACAGTTTGTAGTTTTTAACAGGTGATGGAGAATAAATAAGAGGATTCACTTTTAAGTGAGTCGATAGGAAATTATTTCCCAAGTACATGTATACAACAGAATGGTAGCTTGAGTACTGGTCTTTAGCCACATCTCCTAGCCTGCTCTGTGAAAGCAAAAACAACTAATATGGGGACAGATGGTGGTGCGGCAGGGAGCCTCTGAGGCAATCCCATCTGAGAATGTGCAAGTCCAGAGAACCGCCCTGGTTACACTGGGGACATGTGTGTCCACGATCTGGGGCTGACTGAGGCTGGGCATGGATTGCACATCAAGACTCTATTGGGGGTTCTCTCTCTCAATAAATCAATGAAAAACGAGTGCTTTTTCCCTCCCAACATTGTACTGCGTTTTAATGTGGAGCACGTAACAAACGCACTGCTTGGTAATGGTTCTGCCGCCCTTAGGAGCTGATTCACCACAACTGAGGTGGGCCAAAGGCACCCGAGGGTGCACCTGATTCACAAATGGGAGACGCTCCTGCTTCAAGGTAGATGGTATTCACACCCACATCCCGCGTGTTCTTTGCATTAATCTCCATCTGAGAACAATGACGGAAATCTGTGAGCCTGATGTATATCTTTATCATTTCAGCATGTTCAATTCAATATATTTCATCTTTAGAGATATTTGACCTTTTTGCTTGCAACTGAAATTTTTTTAAAGTTATGCAGATAATGTTTTTGCATGCTGAAGCATTTTGGCTGGTCTTTTTTTCCCCTCTCTCTGTTCTAAGCACATATTTTACTTCAAGAGAGAAGCTCTGCTTTAGAGCATTGTTCCTCAAACTTGAACGCATCATCAGGAAAGTCATGCTGTATTTTTCTGTTTTGCTATGCAAAAATGTGTCATGGCTTTCCCGACTACCCAATAATATGAGTCGCCTGAGATCTGTGTTCTGTGACAGGCTCCAGGTGATGCTGGTGCCTGTCTAAGACTACCTTTTGGGGAACAGGGCTTTACAACAAGACCCTGAACATGGAGGGCAGCTATGGGCTCCTCCAGAACGTTTTTTTTTGGTCATTGCTAGAAAGTAATAAACTCCATATCTGTGGCTAATTGCATCCTCAGCCTTCTTTTTTTTTTTGGAGAGGTTTTTGCTATAGAACGTGTGCGCTCACCAGACAGAGAGAGACAGAGACTGACAGTGAGAAATCACCCCCCAGGGGGGATGGCCACACCACAATCCCTTCTCCTCCATTCTCCTCTCGGGATCTTGGGCACGCACGCACACGCGCCCAGTGATTTAAACTGAGTCTTGAATGTATTTTGAAGCAAACTGAGTGCATAAGGTGAATAGCATAAAATCTATAACTCGTAAAAATCAAAACCCAAAGAAAATAGCTTTGTTTTCAGAACTATTTTAATGATGTTCAGTAATGTGGTATGAAAAGAGTGGTTTACAAATGAAAACTGTTCTGTTGGATTCTCATACTCGATACAAGAAAAGCTATTAACTAGTTTATGTTGATTATTGCTCCAGTTTGATTTTTTTTCTTTCTCAGAAATGAATTGTTTAACCCTATGTACAAACATGCATACATTCACTTTCATAGTTTTGGTGAGGAGAAAAAGGGAAAAATACATTTAATCAAAAACAGCAAACATACTTATCATATTAACAAAGACTTAGGTATTATCTATGAAGGAAAATATTCAAGGCATTTCTTGCAAAAATATACAAGTCGAACACAGTTGTTCAATATATACACTTACATTTTGACTCAATCTGCCAAAGTCAGGTATGTATGAAACTACCTTTTTGTATTTACATAATGGCTACATTTTAAAGTTTAAAGTAGTACATATTTTCATTTCTTTCAGACTTTCCCACCGTCACCTCTAGATGTGGACATTCGTCTTTAAAATTATTAAAATGGATATGCCTGAATGTACTCTAAAGGCATAGTCTTGTGCCTACAATTGCTTCATGTGTGCAAATTGAAATGTTAAAAATGGATCAGGGGGACCAGCAGTTAGCGTAATGGCTATGTTGCTGAACTCCCATATAGTCAACCACAGTTCGAGTCCTGGACCCAGTGGTTTAAACTCATGCTGAACATGTGTGCTTGCGTGCCCAAGATTCCGAGAGGAGAATGGAGGAGAAGGGATTGGGCATGGCCATCCCCCGGGGGGTGGGGGTGGGGGATGATTTCTTGCTTTCTATCTCTCTGTCTCTCTTTGTCTTTCTGGCAAATGCATGCACCCTATAGCAAAAACCTCTAGTTTTAAGAATCCTGCCTTCTGTTTAATTATGTCTTAATGTATGAGGTTTTTATATATTGAGTTATAGCTATTTATCAAGATGGATAAATACACTATAAAATACCTTTTATATTTTTAGTGTAATCACATTAGTGGTTAGAATAACTGGCTTTAGCTTTTTTTTTTTTTTTTACTCTTCACATTTAATAGATAACTTTCATTATTTTATAAGAATCACACTGCTAGCTAGAATTTCTGTCCAGCTAGTTCTCATTTTGCTACTAAAACAAGCGATGCACAATTTTAAACCTCAATGCAGTTTCTTCATCAAGCTATTTTATTATGTTACTATTCTACAAAGCTTGTTGGCAGTCATGCCTGAAGCAATTCAAGTTTTTATCACATCCTAGAGACTTTCCATGCATAAAGTGGGAATTTAAACAGGATACCTTCTAAGCCTTATACTCTATTAAGACTTTTAAAGCAAAAGAATGGCTGAACAGAAACATAATACCTTCTTTTAACCATGCTTTTTCCTTAATTTTTTAAATGAATACCTACCTTTGCTTAAAAGTGCTTAAGAAATACTCCTTCCAGGAATATTTGATATTGGACAATGTCCGGAGACATTGGTTGATTGTCACAACTGTAGGAGGAAGCTACTACCTGGTATCATGTAGCTAGAGGCCATGGAGGCTGCTAGGAATCCCGCAAGGCATGAGGCAGCGACTGTGCCCAAGACAAGAGGACGATGACACCAAGACTGAGAAACTGCCCCAGCACAAGGAAGGTGCAGAGACGACTGCTGGCTAGGTTAGTTTGTCGTCATCCATCTACTCCGTGGAAACAGCAATCAAGGCTGATTACCGAAGCCACGCCAGCCATCACCTACATGGGTGAGCTTAGTTTAGTTCTTATCTCAGAAAGGTGAAGTGGAGTCACATAGAAAAAATGCCATGCTATAATTGTTTGTACAGCACACAGTATGTATATATACAGTAGTTACATGGTTTATTAAGTATTCTTTACCAAACTAATGACTGGTTTTAACATGCTTTTCAGATAAAATTTTGATTGGAATGAAATAACGAATCCACACAACTGTTGAAAGGATTGGGCGCTGGCACCCCTAACTAGAGACTACCAGGCTGTTTTTGCTATAAACCCCTGACATTTTATGGCTAATTTTTTTTCTTGTTTGTTTTGCCTTTTCAAGTACAAAGTTAATCATTAAAGAGTCCGGATAGCTCTGGACTGCCAATCCCGAGCTAGGCCATTGGTATGCACATGCACCTGTTTTCCTCCAGCAGTTCTTCCAAGTCCAGTGCAGTTCTTCCAAGTCGAGTTCCTGGAGGATTGTCTACTTGTGCAGTATTATAGGAAATCCAGGTCCCAGGCTTCTGAACTAAGTGTTTCTTTGCTGAGCTCTGACCCAATCTTCCCACTTTATAATAACTCTGCAGAGCATGGAGATTGAGGACTTGTCCAGAGCTTTAGGTGTGTAGTGTTTGACATAAAATCGTCCCCCTTGTCCTTGCCTGGTCATTTTTCTCCAGGTCTCTCCTTAGAAATGTGTGAACTCCGAAATTTAAAAAAGGCAGCATAAAAGCAGAAATGGATGGTGTTCCTCACAGCGTGGCCCTCATTCATCACTATGGATTATTGGGTCTCATCCCAAACTGACCAAATAATCTCAGGAGTTGTGGCCAAAGAATCTGCCTTCGGAACAAGCCTGCTCAAGTAAAATGCACTCTTCTGGAAGTCCAAGTGCTCTGGAAACAAATACAGAGGTGCATCTGCTAATTCGGTTTCCAAAGCCTTGTCCATACTCCCTGCCAATTCCTAAGATGTTTCACTTCACCTGTTCACGCTGCCTGAAATTCCAGCATTTAGCAATTCACCCAGGTTTATTTTTCTTACTTGTTTAGCAATACACGAAAATAATTTCCCAAAGTTAAGGCGTTTATACAGTAATTCATGCAAGTGTGGGACTTAAGAGGATAACTTATTTTCCTCACACCTGATATAGAGCAGCCATCCTGAGGATGTGGGGGAGATGTGGGTAAGGGGTAAAGATGGGAGAGAGAACCCTGGCCTACTGGAAGGAAGGGCAAGCTGCAGAGGGCTTCTAAAACACGGAGCACCAGGAGGTGGGGGGTGGTTCAGGAAGGAGAAGGAAGGACAGCGTAACTCTTAGCTTTCTATGCCTCACTAGCTCTCTGCCATCCAAAATCAAGTATTTAGAAAGGCCATGCAAACTTAAAGAGGAAATGTCCTACTTTTCCTTCCTCCGGTACAGGCTAGGCCTCCACAGATTTTTCTTAAATGTTATCATACTATAATTTTATGCAATATTTTGTGCCTTGCCCCCACTCCCCCAAGCAAATGGAGAGTTCCTCAGTAGGAGGCAGAACTATAGGTTATTACAACATGTTTTGACCATTGTAGCAAGATGAGACTCTGAAGAGGCTGTCCTGGGCAAAAAGGAACACAAATTTGACCTAGTTTATAAATAAAATCATCACTTAAAAGTATCTTCTGTGGCGACTTTGGATGAGCAGCATAAATTGAGAAAAGACCCTTGTTGCTTTTTTCCTCTCTTGTTAATATTGCTGTATGTTCTGGTTATATATATCTATATATGGTAGTACCTGGCATTGTGTGTGCATAGTCCTCAAAAAGCTTGTGGAAAATGTGAATTATGAAAAAGAAGCTGCATAGAATTAAAAACTTTTCACCAAAATAAACTCATAATTTAATTCTATTTTTCATGAACTTATACACACACACACACACACATACATATATATATATATATATATATATCGGGTCTACTACATATATTATATTTATTATACCAAGTATTTCTACTCTTGTTGCTGTTGAAAAACAATCATTTCAAAGAAAGCATTTTTTCCCCAAAATCTGAAAAAATGTCACATTTTTCTTTAAAACTTGTCAAGCTTGGAAACACTTCATGTTTCGAACACAATGCACATTACAATGTAAACTCTGGACCAGCCAGTTTAAAGAGTATTCTCCCTCCCCCCCCACCCCCTGTATAAAAGAAATTTTAATTCTTTATACCCAAGCCCCCCCCAATTTCTTAATTCCAAACCGACCTGCAGTTTCTCTTAAGATAAAATATCAAGCTAGACCCAGTAGATACTAAAAAACCAGGATTTAAAAAGAAATCCATACAGGCGTACAGCAGACCCTGCTGGGCTGCTGCTGGCTGCCACTGCGGTGACATTCGCTGGGCCACTCAGCTGTTGAGTTCTGTGGTCTCATCAATTTCTTCTGAACTTTTGGTCATTTTCTCATATTTTCTTTTGAAGAAGCCAAGCTGTAAAAGGGGTGCCATAAGACATGTTAGCAGCCATGACTTAGCTTGCTTTTTTTAAAAGTTTATCTCTCTCTTCCATGAGCAAGAGAGATACAGAGAGAAAGTGCATCCCTAATGATCTTTTTCTTTTTTAGAGAGATTTTTGCTATAGGGTATGTGTGCTCCCCAGACAGACAGAAAGCCAGAAAGCAAGAAATCGCCCATCCCACCCAGAAGAGATGACCTTGCTACAGTCCTTTCTCTTCCATTCTCCTCTTGGGATTTTGGGCATACATGCACATGCACATGCACATGGCATGAGTTTCAAGCCTCCAGGTCTGGGACTTGAACTGTGGTTGGCACATGGGAGTCCAGCGATGTAACCATTATGCCATCTGCTGGTTTCTCCTTCATAGGGTCTTGACACTACAATCCACAACTAGCCCCAGGCAGTCCAGCTCATGGGCACATGCATGCCTGGTGTACTCACAAAGGTCTCTGGTCACTAACAGAACCCTCCCCCCAACAGGGGTCAGCTTGGAGAGCATCGGGCTTCACCAGTGCACCACTGTCCGGCCCCATGGCCTTTTCTGTAATACGCCTTTAATCCCCTTTGCTGCCCGCTTCTCTAACACACCCCTGGGAACTTCTGAGGCTCTGGAATGTGATGTGCAGGCTGCAGACCTAGTATCTATCACCCCTTTACTAAGAAATTTAATCCAGAGAGTTCAGTTGAGTTGTATGAAGTTAAACTTCTCAGAGTCTACTTATTCAAAGGATGATCTTCTGGGCCCTGGATGAATGTAAGCTTTTTTTTTTTTTTAAGGTGAACAATGTCTTCTGGGCTCTGGATGAATGGGGAAAATTTTTTAAGAAAATAAAATCCCTCCATTCGTTATTTGCAGGACATAAGTGCGAAATTATAAGCAAGCTTTCATTTCTTTTTCCTTCGTGATAGTGAAGGTACTATACAAAACCAAGGTTGCTGTTTTGTTTTGTTTTTGAGAGTTTTTTTTTTTGCTACAGGGCATGTATGCTTACTGGAGAGAGAAAGTGAGAACTCCCTCCTTCCACCCCTGCCCCTCTGCCCCAGGAGACGGCCATGCCACAGTCTCTCCACCCAGGACTTTGGGCATGCACATACATGGTCCTCGCATAAATTTCAGGCCACTGGGTCCAGGACTTGAACCTCAGTCAGCAATGTGGGAATTCAGTGCCATAATCACTATGCCACCTGCAGGCCCCAGGATTGCTATTTTGTAAGACAATTCAAGACAGGATTTCAGAAGCCCTGTATTTTAAAATACGAAATTGTTCTTACCTTCCATAAAATTGCAACCAGTGCTAACAGCAGAAGGATTCCAGCAATGATACTTCCAACTATAACTCCTGTTGGGACCTCTGCTTTCTCATGAGGTTTCATGATCATAAGGGGAATCTGTAAATGTATGTTCACAGCTGAATTACCTCATTTTTATTTTTCTAACAAAACTAGTGAGATAGTTCAGTCTGGTTCTTCTTTTTTTTTTTTTTTGTGGAGAGGTTTTCGCTATAGGGCGCGTGCGCTTGCCAGAAAGACAGAGAGAGACAGAGAGATAGAAAGCGAGAAATCATCCTCCAGGGGGGATGGCCACACCGCAATCCCTTCTCCTCCATTCTCCTCTTTGGATCTTGGGCACACACGCACATGCGCCCGGCGTGAGTTTAAGCCGCCGGGTCCAGGACTCGAACTGCAGTCGACTACGTGGGAGTCCAGCGACATAGCCATTACGCTAACTGCTGGTCCCTGGTTCGTTAACTCTACCAAGGAAGGTCCATAGCTCTAGAAAGGTGACACAACTTGCTCACAATGGCATTCCCCATGTAGAACATGTGTTAAAACCGTTTTGAGAAAAAGCCCCTCCTGCAGAATGCAGATAAGGAATACAAGGTTTCTAGTTTACCATTTAACTGCATCAGTGTTTTGTAGCTATGCCATGTCTGACAGGCTCTGGTACTCTATTTATGAAATAGGAACGTCTGTTTTGGGCATCCATTTCTATCATCAACTGAAACCATCATCAGTTGAAAACAACCAGCTTTGGCGGGGGTAGGGGGAGGCAAAGAACAAATGAATTAATCCAACTTCATCGCTATTAATCACCAACAGCGGCAACAACTTTGTACTGGGTCTCTAAATGATTGCTTTTACTTAAATCTCATTCAAGGTGGATATTAGTTGTTGAAAAAGTAAAAATAATATACCAGGGGGTCAGGTTGATCTTCTCAGTGGTAAAACCATCCTTGGGACTATTCGTGATTCTTCCTGGCACTCGGCAATCTCTGTGATGCTCTATTGGGATCACTCCCCTAAAAGTTTTAGCAGTAAAACTGCATATTCAATTTTTTAATTTAGGAAGGTTGTCTCAACCATTTCCTGCAGAATAAGTTCTTAAAGAGTTGTATTTTGGGGCAAAGAGAGGGACGAAATCTTATTAACACAACAATTGGCAGGCGAGCTGCTTTTTGTCCTGTAATTTATGGGCGAGGCTAAACTTGAAACTGGCTTTGGGAACTGTATTTCTTTCATTTGTATCTGCAAGATCTCAAATAAGGCTTTATAAATGTATGAATAAAGTGGCTATAAATTCATATCATCTACTACTTAAGGGCAGTGGCATGCCTACCAGTCTCTATTCTAGAGCTTCCTATGAGCCTACGAGCACAAAATACTGTGTGTCCGGTTTTCAAGTGGGTCTGGGATCCAAATAAGTGGCACGGCACTGACCTACCTGCATGTATTATGTAGCTTCAAACTCTTATTCCAAAAAATAACCAAATTATTGTTTGGTTCAAAAACCATTTTCACTGACACAATTAAGCAATCATTGGCTTCTGTTTATTATTGGTATTGCTCAGAGAAAACCAAGAAAACAAAAATCCAGTGGGTTCATTAATATTTTTAATATAAATTTTCAATTCATATATTTAATACTGTTCTCTAAAAACAATGAAGACTTCTGCAGGGTTTTGCATCATGTCTCAACAATTACATGTTTTTTAAGTGAGCTTTTAAGGAAATCTGTGGTCCTTTCCCGCTAGGCTAAGTTCACAGCACTTTGTGAAGTTTGCATTTCCTTTGGCTCCCTTTCTGCCTTTCCAGGCTGCAGCCTCTGAGGACAGGGTGTGGATTTTTCACTGAGGCTCCCAAACCAGAATCAGAAAAGTGCCCTCTATTTTGTGGAACCACTTTCCCTCGGACAAGAGCAGGGCAGCAGTTCTGTGGCTCTTCTCCCAGGCGCTGAGAGAGGTCCAGAGGTCATGGGGTCACTGGCTTTTTAACCAGGTCTCTAGGCTGGAACAGTGGATTGTGGCCAACTGCCAAGCTGGCCTTTGGAGCGGAGTCTCGCTCCCAACTCCTAACAAAAGCATTGAGAGGAAAATGCTCTGGGCTTTGCCAGCAGATTAGCTCGGCATGAAACCCCTGCTATATCTAAATATGGCATATCCTAACCAGAGTTTCAGTGTAAAGGAAAATTGTCTTGTGCCAACTCTTGGGACAGAGAGCCTTTGTTTTCTGTGAAAGTACATTTCTCTGCAAAACTTTTTTTTTTTTTTTTTTTTTTTGGGGAGCATTTGTAGTTTTGTAGAGTGCTAGACCTAATGAATGGGCATGTCACACAGTATCAGTGTTTAGCTATAAGAAGTCTATTAGAAAAAAAAAAAGAAACCCTCTAATACATGCTTTATTTATAAACCACACTTCAGTACTTATCTTTTAAAAAATACCCTCAAATATACTTTAGAAATTAAATGATCATGGTTTGGAATTTATGGTTTAATTTCTAGAGGTTTTTGTGTGAGCATGAAGAAAAAGGAAGAACTGGGGTTCTGGTTAGGCCTGAAGAAGGGGAAACCATGGTGCCTCAAGCAAGATAGAAGCCTTTTTGTTGGGCTTCTCACTGCATCATCACTTCTAGGAAGTGGTGCCAACATGAAGAACACAGAGGACAAGTAAATCACCAGAATTTGGGGGTAATAAACACCCTTGCCAAAATTTCAACATACTAAACATCAGAATTTTAGAGTTTCCGTGAGATGAAACTCTAAGATGTAGGTGGCAAGAGTGATGATCCTAAATTCTTAGAGATGGAATGCCTATCGGAGATTCTAATGCCCCTGAGGAGGGATGTGACTTGCTTACCGTTACTATGTTTTCTTCAATCACATATATTTGAGGGTTATAGGTGTCTATTTCTGCAGCTGCTGTCAGCTGTACCGTCTGGAAGTTTGACTGGAACAGAAGAATAAAGAATGTATTTAAATTAATTTAATTGCCTGAGAGTACGTGCACTTACTACAGAGAGACAGAGAGAGTAAGAGAGACAGAAAGAGAGAGTGCCCCTCAGTGGAGTGTGCTATAATTCCTCTCCATTTGTGCATCCTGCCAGGATTTGGGGACATGTATGTACATGTATCTGGCATGTTTTTAAGCCTCCAGGGCTGAAATTCAAACCACAGTCAGCTATATGGGACCCAGCTCCCAAAGCACAGAGCTTAACTACTGTGCAACAGAGCAGCCCAAGGGTGTATTTTATTCTAGCAGTAGTAAATGCAGAAAATACTGCATGTTTATTGTTCATGCACTTCCTTCTTTGTGGAAAGTGACAAAAGCAAATGCCAGTTCTGAAGACTCAAAAATCTCCGTGGGCTTAAACCAGAGCTGTATAACAGGACTGTCCAGAAGGACCGGGGAAACTTTTAAAATGTGAAGATGATTGGGCCTTCCAACTGCAAATTGAACTAAATCTCTGGGGTGGGGTCAAGACATCAGCAGGTTGGGAACCGGCAGTTAGCGTAATGACTATGTCGCTGGACTCCCACATAGTCGACCGCGGTTCGTGTCCCGGACCCAGTGGCTTAAAACTCACGCCGGGCGCGTGTGCGTGCGTGCCCAAGATCCCGAGAGGAGAATGGAGGAGAAGGGATTGCGGCATGACCATCCCCCCTGGGGGATGATTTCTCGCTTTCTGTCTCTATGTCTCTCTCTGTCTGTCTGGCAAGGGCACGCGCCCTACAGTGAAAATCTCTCAAAAAAAAAAAAAAAAAAGAAAAAAGACATCAGCAGGTTAAACTACCTTCCTCAATGATTCAAACTTGAAAATGAGGTTGAAAAACAGAGGTTTGAAAGCCAATGCTTTTCATTAGAAAGTATCATGTTTAAGAATGAAGTTGGCAAAATGAGAGAAAATTGCAAACTAAGCATTTTTATACACTTGCCCTAATTAAGTTCTATAACAGAATGGAAAGCCAACATTTCAAAGGGAAGAGAATTTTTCTTTTGGGTCCAAGTACGTAAAATATTGCATCAACGTACGCTTGAACTTGACCATGCATGTCAGCAGCAGACACCCTGAGCCTTTTGTCAAGTTACATCACAATAGGCATAAATTTCAGGCTTCATAGTGTTAGTGTTTCCATCAGAAACTAGTAAATTTTGACATAAATTTTATGCTGATGTTACTAGCAACCTCCTAATATGAAATAACTTTATGTGCATTCTTCAGTCTATTTACAGAAGAATCTACTTTCAATGGAAACGTGTTTTCTCTATAATGCAAATATTGGGCCTGATGCTTACTTTGAAATGGAATACAACGCTCTGATTTTAGAGCTGCATTCACATGCTCTGCCTATTAGGGCTCAGTTTTCTGGTTACCAGGGCACACAATTCAACATACTCCATGAAGTAATTTGCTGAACTATATCTAGGAGCCAGAACGAGAGAATGCATTTCCAAAAAGTGAGCAATTTATTTCCTTTCCACTGGCTCAGTCTCTGGTTGCTCTTAATTTTCTCAAGATGGAAGCTTGCATCAGAAGTTAACCCTGATCACTGGTTGAACATACTTCATCAGAGGGAACATTAAGAGTCATGATAATGGCTTAAGTTAAAGACAAAATAGCAGATAAGTGAGTGCTAGTCTCACAGTCCCTGTAGATTAAAGATGAAAGAATTTTTTTGTTTTTATGACACTGGCATATCTGTGCTCATAAATCAGGTCTTTCTCACAGGTGCACAATATCCTGCAGAGTAAGGTAGATATTCTTTGCATGTCTGGGAGAGTGAGGTAACACACCTGCCAGCACTCATCTGCCTTCCAAATGGCAGCCAATGCTGCTGTCCTAGTGAAGCCTGAGCAATCACTTTGTGGCAAGAGGACCTGAAATGGTAAGTGACTAGCACTACATCAGAAAAAAGGTGGCAGCGAAAGGCAGTACAGTAGTGTGCTCTAATACCAGAAATGAGATCCGTATTTCAGGCTGGATCTCCTAGGTGGTCTGAGTACATCCACTTCACTGTTGAAATAACCGAGCATAAGGTGGGGATAAACATATAACCTTTCAAGAAGGAGGAAGCCATGTAGAACTTAACATACAATAACTCTCAAGGGTGTTTTCTCAGTTTAACCACCATAACCATGTTGAAAAAGCATAAATAATTCAAATCCTTAGAAGTTGGCTGCCAGAAATGAAGCTGCTTCTGAAGGCTCTTGGAAAAAGACTTTTAAAAAAAAATCTTAAGGTTTAAATGATGTAGCTTTAAACAAACTCAAGAAAACCAAATGCTTTTTACAGAGCTGGCGTGATTGCATTTTGATGTGCAAAAGTCAGTTTTCTTTCCCAGTTGGCCAAATTTGCTCTGAAGACATTTTTCCTCAAATCCAAGAATCCAAGAACCAACTGGTAAAACTGAGCCCCACGCCGCAGCAGCTGAGAAGATTTGTGACTCACATCATGCTTTGCATCTTACAGGCTTTAGAACTGCCTTGAAGGCTTGAAAGCATATGCTACTAAGAAAACAAAAATAAAAACAAACAAACAAACAAAACCCAAAAAAACCCACCTCTTCATTATCCCAATTCTGTATTTTTGTTTGTTTGTTTTTAATCTTTCCTATTCCTTTTTCTATTATGGCTTTATTCCAAACAAGTATATTTCATTTCCAGGAACAAGTTCAGAGGGAGCTCAGTTCGCTAATCTCATGCTAAACTCAACAGCAGCAAAAGGCATTTATTGGATAGGTCATGAAAAGGTGAAAAATATAGGAATGGAAATCTGCCTTAAACCACTTTGGGAACTGACTTATCTATTTACAAAATCCACTGAGAGCCACAAAGACCCCCAGGAGATTTCAGGCTAATTTCCATTTGCCAGTATTGGTAAAGGGATGGCTCACCACTCCAGCAGTCAGATTTAAGGAGGTCTGTCTCTCCTTATAGTTTTCATGCCAGACTGAAATTCTGGCTACCAAAATCCCTACTGAAAGCAAATACCACTGCAGTGGACTCACAATCGCCATGTGGAAAAACTGACATGGTTTTGGCACTTCAAACTCTTCATAAGATTAAAATGGCTTAAAAATGTGTTTGCTCCCTGGGCTCTTTCATCAGACAGGGTAAAACAGGAGAGCAGAGTGGATACTTGGCTTTAACATAGGAAGGCAGATCCTTATTCATCTACTGGGGTTGAGATCAATCAGTTAGCTGAGTGCTCAAGGAACGAGACAGGGACAGGTGCATTTTGGGTTGGGTGTGGTAGAGAAGTCTGGGAAAAGGAAGCATAGACAGCATGAGGGAGACAAAGCAGATGGCCCATCATGACCAGAGGCAGCACAGGTGACCTTGAGACCATTCCCACAGATGTGGTAGGTTGGCTTGGTGGCTAAGAAAAAGACCCTTTCACAAGCACGGAGGTGATTCTGAGGCACAGTCAGATAAGGCAAGCTTAGAAAGTGATGGAAGCATAGTACCTTTCAGCGTAGAATTTGCTCCTAGGCATTAGGACACCACTAACATTAGCCAGAATACTAATTTTGTCAAAGGGTAAGAACTTGACAATCAAAGTGTATGTCTCCTTGCTATTGATAAATGAAATAAATAAAGCTGACACTTACTGATGCGAAAGTCCTGTTCCAGATTCTGGTAGACACATTAATGAAGTATTCTCCTTTCAGGTGAAGGTCTCTAAGCCAGCAGGTGACATTACTACAGGAAGTTGTTCTGCAATTCTTTCAGGTTGGCATCCACAGTAAAAGAAGAGAGAGGGTTAGCATGGGCTTAAAAAATAAATGCTAAAATTTTACATATAGAGATAAAACCCAGTGCCCGCAAGGATCTAGGCAATCTCATGAACTATGAGTAGGTATGACATTTCTTCAAGGGATTTTTGTACTATGTCTCCAAATGCGAATGATTCACACTCTTTGCCCCAGCCTTTGCCGGTCCCTCTAGATAGCTTCAGGAGATCATCAGAAACGTGTGGGACAGTGTGCACCAAGGCTATTGATTGCATACATTTTTCCAAGAGTAAAAAAATTCCAAAAAACAAACCCCCAAAACCTCCAAAGCTCACATTGATCAACAATGCATTAGTGAAGTATGTTACTAAACAAAGTGTAGTACAATTTAGTCATTACACCAAATGATAAAAATATATTTTTTAGATTGGAAAGGAATTGACAGAAAAAAAATCAGTGGTTGCCAGGAGTTAGAAGGGAGAAGGGAAGAACAGGTGTGGTATAAGGATTTTTAGCGTAGTAAAAATATTCTGTATGATACCATTATTGTGGGTACGTATCTTTATATGTCTGTCGAAACTTATAGCATGGGTCTCTACAGTGTCACCCTTACTCAGGGTTCTCACGATGTGAAATGTAGGTTCAGCGAGGGTAACAAATGTACCACTCAGGTGCAGGATTCTAGTTGTGCAGGAGGTCATGAGGATTTGTGAACAGAGAGGATGTGGAAATTTAATGTACATTGTGCTTAATTGTGCTGTGAAACTAAAACTGCTTTAAAAAATTAAGTCTGTTTAAAAACATCTAGGTGGGGCCAGCAGGTGCGTGTTTAAGGTGCTGGACTCGCACATGGTGGACTGCGCTTTGAGTCTTGGACCCAGTGGCTTGAAAATCATGCTGGGCACGTGTATGTGTGTGCCCAACATCCCAAGAGAAGAATGGAGAAGGGATTGTAGCATGGCCATCCTCCCTGGGAGAGATTTCTCACTTTCCCTCTCTGTCTCTCTCTGGCAAGTGCAAGTGCCCTATGGCAAAAGCCAAACCAAACAAACAAACAACAAAAATGTCTAGAATATATTGGCTTATATCAAAGGCTAAAGAAGTATGGCTTATTTATGTAACAGCATAATCCATATATCTGCATATGGACTAATGTGCTTTAAAAGAAACATACTTTTATTCTCCTATTTTCCCATTTCCCCATCTTTCACAAAATAAAATAATTGCAATCAAAGAAAACCAGGAGAATTTCAGTATTGTTTACAGAAGAGAGCTACAGTTAGTTTAGGGTGCATTTATTTATTGAGACAGGGGTTTTCTGTGTAGCTCAGGCTAACCTCAAACTCATAATCCTCCTGTCTCGGCCTCCCATGTAGCCAGACTATAGGTGCATACCACCAGGCCTGGCTGTACGGTTTATCACTTACTACTAAATGTTTACTTACTTGAGTACTTCTGTGCCAAGCACCATGGAAGATGCTAGACTAGTCTCTTTCCCCAAGAACTGGGCATGGCCCAGGAGGAGGCAATAAGAAAGGATTGAAAAACAGAGTAGGGAAGCATATTTGGAAGCTCAGCAAAAGACACGAGTGGTCGGGGAAAGGAGGATTAGGGGGCTTTCCCTCTAAAGTGCATGCCCAGCTCTCTCACAGATCTGTGATGTCTCTGAAACACAGGATGCAGAAACACAGGGCTATCACCCGAGACCTTTGAAGTTACAAACTCTGGAGCATTTTTTTGTTTTGTTTTGTTTATAAGCCAGAGGGGCACGTGGTTTGCCAGAAATAGAGGAAGAGGAAGAAAATACAAAGAGGGAGAGGGAGAAAGTACCCCCAGTGGGGCATGGTCACCCCACAATCCCTTTGCCATTGATCTCTCCTTTGGGGATTTTGAGCACACGTGCACGTGTTCCTGGTGTTCTTTTCAAGCTCGGGGGCCGAGATTTGAACTGTGTGGTTAGCCGCGTGGTATCTGGCTACCTTAACTACTAGGCCATGGGACTGGTCCTGGAACATGTATTTTATGAGTAATGGCACACGTAATAACTCCAATAATTAAATTTTTTTTTTTAGAGGTTTTCGCTATAGGGCGCATGGGCTCGCCAGACAGACAGAGAGACGTAGAGACAGAAAGCGAGAAATCACCCCCCAGGGGGAATGGTCATGCCGCAATCCCTTCTCCTCCATTCTCCTCTCGGGATCTTGGGCACGCGCACACTCACACGCCCGGCGTGAGTTTTAAGCCACCAGGTCTGGGACGCGAACCATGGTTGACTATGTGGGAATCCAGCAACATAGCCATTACGCTAACTG
>NW_006159731.1:5026273-5037597 GCF_000334495.1 Tupaia belangeri chinensis
CAGGATGCAGAAACACAGGGCTATCACCCGAGACCTTTGAAGTTACAAACTCTGGAGCATTTTTTTGTTTTGTTTTGTTTATAAGCCAGAGGGGCACGTGGTTTGCCAGAAATAGAGGAAGAGGAAGAAAATACAAAGAGGGAGAGGGAGAAAGTACCCCCAGTGGGGCATGGTCACCCCACAATCCCTTTGCCATTGATCTCTCCTTTGGGGATTTTGAGCACACGTGCACGTGTTCCTGGTGTTCTTTTCAAGCTCGGGGGCCGAGATTTGAACTGTGTGGTTAGCCGCGTGGTATCTGGCTACCTTAACTACTAGGCCATGGGACTGGTCCTGGAACATGTATTTTATGAGTAATGGCACACGTAATAACTCCAATAATTAAATTTTTTTTTTTAGAGGTTTTCGCTATAGGGCGCATGGGCTCGCCAGACAGACAGAGAGACGTAGAGACAGAAAGCGAGAAATCACCCCCCAGGGGGAATGGTCATGCCGCAATCCCTTCTCCTCCATTCTCCTCTCGGGATCTTGGGCACGCACACACACACGCCCGGCGTGAGTTTTAAGCCACCAGGTCTGGGACGCGAACCATGGTTGACTATGTGGGAATCCAGCAACATAGCCATTACGCTAACTGCTGGTTCCCTCCAATAATTAAATCTGAGCCAGTATTTTCTATCTCTTGATTCATATGAGCCCCCAAAAAGACACAATAAGAAAGCTCTAGGAGATCAGCTGGTAGGAAAAAAGAAGCATCTTGACTTCAGGCAAAACAAACCCCGTGTTGCCAAACAAAACCTTCATACATTCACTCATCCTTACCAATTCTTTTATGTGCCGGAAATTTTCACTCTTGAAAGACACAGAAGAAGGTGTTTGTCCTATTTTCAGTGGATTTATATCTGCATTGCAACTGATGTCACCAGCCTATTAAAAACATCAGCAAATCAAATTGAGGAAGCAAAATGGTTTATAATGATCTTTTCAACAGGAGAGGGGACTCTGCTATCCCATGCTGTGGTGGAGAAGGGCTGATAGGTTTCTTTCAACTGGACTGACTGGGCCACTGCTGTTAGCACTGAGGTAGAACCTGACAGATTCAGATTCTCCTGATGTGACTTGATGAGCGAGGCTAGCTTCTTTTTTTTTTTTTTTTGAGAGATTTTCACTGTAGGGCGCGTGCGCTCGCCAGACAGACAGAGACATAGAGACAGAAAGCGAGAAATCACCCCCCAGGGGGGATGGTCACGCCGCAATCCCTTCTCCTCCATTCTCCTCTCGGGATCTTGGGCACACACGCACACGCGCCCGGCGTGAGTTTTAAGCCACCGGGTCCGGGACACGAACCGCGGTCGACTACGTGGGAGTCCAGCGACATAGCCATTACGCTAACTGCTGGTTCCCGCGAGGCTAGCTTTTTATAGCCCATGTGTGATGAGACAAATCTGCAGTAACAATAGACTGAGGGGTTTAATTCAGGGATTTTTTTTTTCTTGTGGAACATTTTTAGGACTGGGATTTCCTGTAGTCAGCCATGTATACTAAATCAATAATGCCCCTGTAGATCAGTCAAGTGCTAGACTAGGGTGGGCTATTGTCAAGGCGATGGGCGAGAGCAGGTCTTCTCAGGCTGCATGGGAGAATCACCTGGGGATCTTATAAAGAAAAACATTGGTGTTAGAGCCTTATCCCTAGAGATTCTGATTTCATTGATGAAGGTGGGTCTGGGCATGTCTCTGATTTAATATGAGCATCCAGGGTTGAATATTACGTCAAGGCGTTGGGCGAGAGCAGGTCTTCTCAGTCCAGGCTGCATGGGAGAATCACCTGGGGATCTTATAAAGAAAAACATTGGTGTTAGAGCCTTATCCCTAGAGATTCTGATTTCATTGATGAAGGTGGGTCTGGGCATGTCTCTGATTTAATATGAGCATCCAGGGTTGAATATTACTGGGCAAAAGTCCAGGTTGTTTGCTTGCAGACTAGCTCCTAATTGCAGTCTGTAGACCTACTATGCTCCCATCATAGGCTCAACTCTCACTTTCTAGTCTTTTCTCTTAACAGGGTCCTGACAAAGTCACATCTTCATCTGGACAAAACAGGGCATTTGAAACAAATTTCTGCCATCTGCAAATCCCCAGACTAGGCATTGGCTTCCTTGTAATAATATTCTGCTTCTAATAACTGCTAGTTAATGGGCACCAGGCTACATAAGGGTTATCTTCTGTTTTCCATCTATAAAATATCAGGCGTGATTGCCCTAACCTCCTGAGTTCTTTCTGTCTTGAAGGTATACAGTTTAATAGGCAGTTTTGTTGTCCTTACCTGGTCTGTGTGCACCCCAGTCAGGTACATCAGAGGGTTCTTTTCTTTGGTGTACTGAGGGATGTGGATGATCACAGATGCCATGCTTATTGGGACACTCCCTGTTGTTACCTGCATAGGAAGAAAACATGCCGAAATCGCTACATGATTATGGATGTGAGGAAAGAAAGCAACGGACCTGTGTTGAAGAGGGGCAACTACACAGTGCTAACACTGAGTCGTATGAAAGTGAACCGGTACTTTATAGTCATACTTTGGATCTCTGTGTCCTGCCTCTTAATGGAGAAAAACTCAACATCTATAACTTGAATGGGTGAAAATTTGTGGCTTGAGAGGTGGTGGTATAAATGGTTAAAGACACTGTTTGTGGAGTCAGGCTGCCAGGGTGTGGGCTTCCATAGTGCCACTGATGGGCAGTGTAATTAGGCAAGGAGTTTGACCTCCCTAGGGTTCAGCATTCTCATTTGTACAATAAAGATAAGCAGGAATTCAGTAGGCATGCTTTCCTAGAGGGCTCTGGTACAGCATCTGTTCTCACTGCTGGGGTTTCTGTTCCAATTTGCTGGCACTCGTTCCTTACTGATTGTTACACATTTAAAATAACCCCCCTGAATAATGATAGTAACAATCTCATAACTGATCTGGGAATTACATGGGGATAATACGTGTGAAGCACTTCATACGATGCTGATTCTTAGGACACTCTCCATGAATGTTACTTTATTATTACTACAGATTGAGTAACTATCCCTTTAAAAAATGTAGTTACCAAAATCCATCCATATAAATCGTGGCATCTGGATCACAAATCAAGATTCTTTTAAAGATTTGTGCGTTTGTTTTTTTTTTTATCACAAAATTGCAGGGGTATAACCGTAAAAAGAACCAGTAGGAAATGGACAAAAACAAAATAGTATTGACTTAGTGTGGTGGATGAATTTTCAGTTTCCATGTTATTATGTTAGAAAATAGCCAATCTTTCACAAATTAATTTCTTTTTGTATAACTGATAACAATATTTAGATTATTAGTTGCTTACTAATAGCCAATTGAATTTGATCTAACATATTTTTAGATATTACTTAACATGACTGTATTTTTGTATACAAATGGTAAGCTTCTGAAACAGAATTATTCTCTAAGGATAAATTGGCATTATAATTACATTCCAGAAACTTTTACCCACAGCAATACTATTATGGTAATGGTCTCTTGATTAGTCCTGAGCATTTGTCTTCAAAATATGCCAATTATCCTTTACTCAGGACACAACTCTGCACAAAGCCCAATTGTTTCCTTATCTATGGTCTATCCTAGTGGTTCTCAAAGTATGGCACTTGGACCAGCAGCATCAGCCTAATGTGGAAGCTGGTTAGGAATGCACATTTTCAGGGCCCAGTATAGACCTACTAAATCAGAAATTCTGGGAGGGTAGCCCAGGATTCTGTGTTCTAACAAACTATTCAGGCGATGAGAAAGTCTGCTCAAGCTTGAGAACCACTGGTGTATTTAAACTTTTTACTTTCTTTTCTTTCAAGATTCATTTTTTTCTTTCTCTTTTCTTCTGTACTTGCCATCCTTACATCAGGCTTACCAACCTTAAGGGAGAAGATAAATTTTGGACCAATATCTTCAAAATTGTGCACGATAGAAGGAACATTTCCATCCGAGGAGACTTCATAAAAGTTTATGTTGGTGGATCTGTTGAATGATGTTGGAAAAGTCAAATATTTTAGTTTTATTGTTGTTCTTGAGGCTTAGTATTTCTCTTACTTAAGTATTTTCTAGATTACATTGGAAGTAGAATAGTTTACTTTTATTGGGTTGTCAGAAAAGTCATGATGCATTTTTGCACAGAAAAACACAGAAAAATATTTTATGACTTTTCTGACAACCCAATAGTTATGAAAACACTTAGTGAAAATAAGTGCTTGTTATAGGACTGTGGTCCAATATATGTTTCTAAAACATGTTCCTTCATGGTCTTTGTGCTGTGATTTGAGGTTTTACATGTTCATCAGTGGCCAAGTTTCAAAATATTACTTCAGAATGGAGTGGAACTCTAGTAAAGATTGATGGCACGTTGACAGGTACATTCATCAGTGGACACTCAGTTGTCAACTGGTTGAATGAACTTATGAGCCAGGAGTTTTCCAGTTGGTATGGCTGCAATACAATAAAAGGTTTTGGGTGTTGGTTTGCAGTATTCATTATGGTATGCCTGTGAAACAAGGCATGGACTTTCCATATTATTCCTTTTCCTGATCTTTCTTTAGTTTTAAGCCAAGTCTGTAATGATTTGGGTCTGATCTGGGGATGATTAAATAGGTTTCTACCATTAATACAGAGACCACCTTTAAGATGAGTGGCCCAGAGTTTTTATTAGATTAGACCTAAAACCATCAGACTGATCTTGACCCCTTTCCTTGGTATTTCTACCTAGTGTCTGCAAGCAAAGGAATGACTAAGTCAGAAGAACCCCCATAAGACTGTGAAAGTGGAGACCTCCCCTCTCCTCACTCATTTCTGAGTCTCTGAAGCTGGATTCCACCCAGGGTAGCTTCTTTGGGTGGGGCTTAGGAGATGAGGGTAGAATAGCAGAAACACTATGTATATCTCCATTATTCTCACTGGACAATTTATTTTAATTAGTGGATATTGATTCAATTCCACCCCCTGCCTCATATTGGGCTAGATATTTTCTGAAATGGAGTGTGTGTGTGTGTGTGTGTGTGTGTGTGTGTTTTACTGAAACCCTGTGTTTCTCTTTTTTAATACTTCACAAAATTTTTCCAAACTCTCAGAAGGAAAATCTGAGACCTTAATAGATGTAGCATTTGTCAAGGTTAGATATATGAGAGGAAATGATAGGTCACCCTTACATGGAAAATGGGAAAACTGACTAGGAACCCTGACACAGAAAACCTGCCGTGTGAGCATGAGTTATTTCCTTTGCCTTCCAGAAAATCTTTGTGCAAGCCTCTCAAGAGAGCCAGTTTCTAAATTAATTAATGTTCTGCTTTTGCATTTTAAAGAGATCTGACATTTTCCCATTTGTTTCTTAAGTGTTCTTTAAGTTACTTAAGTGTGGATCAGTGTATTTATATTGGCAGTTAGCTATACTCAGGGGGTTCGGTTTCAGAAATAATACTATTGTCACTACCTGTTCTAGCCTATCCTACGTGCACAGTATCACTGAAGGTCGATATAAGATTGAAGAGGTTGCTAAGGGATATATTTAATAATTAGGTAAGATTTCTTCTCAAAAGTTTGCTAAGATGTTTGTTGAAAGAACTCTTTACTTTTTTTTTTCCTGCAGCATTTTCTGTAATGAAACAAAACAGAAATGCAAAATAACAAAATAGCTCTTAAACACTGGATTGGTTTCCTATATTATGATCTAGCAAGGAAGAGAGTAAATTTAATCTGGATGTCCTGATATGGTACAGGTTAAGATGACATAAAAAACAAGGTACAGAAGAGTGTTTTATCACTCTTTCTAGGTAAATAAAATGTGTGTGCACATGTACGTATGTGCATGTGTGTGCTACATGCATATAGCTTGGTAGATAAGCAGACCCTATGTGTGGAAGGTATTCTGAAAACTGTCTAGTTAGTCTTCCTTGGAGAGTGGCACCAGGGAAGGTCGGAAGAGATGACTTTACTCTTCCTTGTGCATCTTTCTATGACATTTGGATCTTTGGGGGTGGTAGGATTAGGACCCATTTTAACTTTCGTTCTTTATAATTTCCCGTGTTAATTTTTTTAATTTAAGCTTTTGGCCATAAGGTGTGTTGTGCTTGCAGAAGGAGAGAGAAAAAGAGAAGCAGTGAGAAGGGAAGTGAGAAATCACCCCGCAGGGACAATGGCCACACTGCAATCCCTTCTCCTCCATTTTTCTCTCATGTGGGCATGAACACACATGTGCCCAGTGTGATTTTTCAAGCTTCCAGGTCCAGGACTCAAACCATGGTGGTTGGTAATGTTGGAGTTCAGTGCCTTAAGCACCATGCCACCTGCTGGCCCCCCATGTTAATTTTGTTAAACTATAAGATATAATTTAAAGAAAACCAGAATATATTAGAATCCACATTACCATAATAAAAAATAGTTCACATGTTAATTAGTAAAAGTAAAGTCCCATTTCAACCTTATATTTATATCATGTTAAAATACCTGAAAAAAATGGGTGCAGTGGGAGTGTGGATGATTTTTTAAAAAGGCTATATTAACAGAAAAAATGTTTAGAAGAAGAAAGAATTAATGTAAGAAGAAAAGATTTCAGGTAATGTGACCATCTCAATCTTTTTGGTTGACTTTGTCTTCAGTTACTTATTTTAGCAACTGGGGGCCTTGGTAGTCTGCAGGTACTAATGAGTTTTTCAGGGATGGATGGCTTGCACTGTATTTTGTTTCTGTGTGTGTGCTGTTTGTAACTCACTTGATACAAAAACATTCTTTTCATCTTTGCTCATGCGTCTCAAGCTCTAGACATGATGACATAAGTTCCTTTTTGTTTTTGTTCAGTGATCTATTAGATGATCTGCAAATCCCTTGCTTTCAGGGGCTGGGATGATGTGGTGGGAGTAAGAGAAGTCTCTAGACTTCTTCAGAAAACTCTGCTGCCTTTCAGGGGTGAGAGATTTGTGCTGGGAAGCTGCCTTGTTCCTTCACCAGGTAGAAATTTCTGGTGCCCTGGCTTGGGGTGGGCATCTCCTGCACCAGCATAGCTGTGCTCTGTGCTCCAGTGTCTGTGTTGTGAACCTGCCTCACTTCATATAACTGAAGGTGCTACCAACCTACTAGCACCGGTGGTGTTCATACATTACTTATATCCCAAGACACCTATCCCTCTGACAATTCAAGATAGCTAGTAGCAGGACCAGCAGATGGTGTATTGGTTATGTTGCTGGCCTCCCACGTAACCAACCAAGATTCAAATCCCAGACCCGACGCCTTAAAAATCATACCAGGTACATTTGAGTGTGTGCCCAAGATCCTGAGAAGGGGATGGAGGAAAAGGAATTGCAGAGTGGCTATCCCCACTGGGGGGTGATTTCTTGCTTTGTTTCTCTGTCTCTGTGTTTCTGGGAAGTGCATGTACCCTATAGAAAAAAATCTCTCTCTAAAAACAAAACAAAAAGATAACTGGTATCAAGTAGTAATATTTTATTTATTTTATTATTTATTTATTTTGGAGAGGTTTTTGCTATAGGGTGTGTGCACTTGCCAGAAAGACAGAGAGAGACAGAAAGCGAGAAATCACCCCCCAGGGGGGATGGCCACAACACAATCTCTTCTCCTCTTGGGCTCTTGAGCCCCCACCCACACGCACCTGGTGTGAGTTTAAGCCACTGGGTCTGGGACTCAAACTGCGGTCGACAACATGGGAGTCCAGCGACATAGCCATTACGCTAACTGCTGGTCCCATTTTAGCCACTGTTTTCAGGGTTATTTGCTTTGAGCAAGCAAGTAAAGGGAATAAACTATTTTGTCATGGATGACTTCCTTTGGAAAATTTGTCATTTCCTTCTGGTTGGAAAAAAGCCCTAATCTGTTTTATCAAGGATTTTCCACCCAGCAACTAGACTCAATCTAGTTTCAGTATCTGACTATTCAATCTGTGACCACATTCAATATTTGCTGTGGACCTACTATGTGCCAAACATTGTGCTTAGGGCTTCATGTCCAGGAATAGGAATATTACTTGAGATCTCACTTGGATAGCAGGAATTTGGCAGCAAGAAAGTACTGGCAACTGTCAGGACACATTAAGTGTTCTGTTGCAACATTTTAGGGAGGTTTGCAGCTTCTCTGAGGGCGTGTAGAGGAGTTTCCCAATGACATGTGGAAAAAGGGTTATTCCTCTGCCTTTCTGGTACTGCTTCCAGTCAATAAAACTAAAGAGTCACTCAAGGTTTTGCTAAGGGCCAATTTGTTAATAAAATTACAAATTAATTAAAAAATTATTTTTTAAAAATAGTTGACAAATGGAAAAAAATATATATATATTTTTGGAGAGGTTTTTACTATAGAGCGTGTGCACTCGCCAGACAGACAAAGAGAGACAGAGAGACAGAAAGCGAGAAATCACCCCCCAGGGGGGATGGCCACACCGCAATCCCTTCTCCTCCATTCTCTTCTCGGGATCTTGGGCATGCACGCACACGCGCCCAGCATAAGTTTAAGCCACCAGGTCCGGAACTCGAACCGCAGTCGACTACATGGGAATCCAGCGACATAGCCATTACACTAACTGCTGGTCCCAAAATATTTTAATTCAAATTCTTCAGATAAGAATACACATATACAAGTGGTCTTCAAAAGTACATGGAAAATATGTATTATGAAAAAACTCCGCATGGATTTCAATTTATTTTTTGCACCAAATATATATGTACTTTAATTACATTTGTTCATCGACTTTTTGATGTGCTCCCTTATGGCCCAGCCGTGGTGGCGCACATGGTAGGATGCTGCTGCACAATAGCAGAGTCACACATTTTGCCTGGGTTTGGGTCCTACATCGACACAGCCAGGTATGGTTGCGGGGCCCCATGATCTAGGCTGTCTGGGAGGATGGGTGGGAGACTGCGATATGGCAATACTCTGTCAAGGGCCCCTCTCTGTCTTGCCATCTCTTTCTTTCTCAAGAAATAAATAAGTAAACTAAAAAAAAAAAAAAAAAAAAAAAAGAATGAGCATATAGAGGACTTTTTTAAAGAGGTTTTTGGCATAGGGCATGTGCACTCGCTGGTGAGCGAGACAGAGACAATGATGAGAAAGCAAGTGAGAAATCACCTACAGGGGAAATGGCTATGTCACAATCCCATCCCCTCCATTCTCTTCCTGGGATCTTGGGCATGCACACATATGTACCTGAAGTGATTTTCAAGCTACTGGGTCCAAGACCCAAACCAAGTGGTTTTCAAGCTACTGGGTCCAAGACCCAAACCACAGTCAGCCACGTTGGGAGTCCAGCAGCATAACTACTATGCCATCTGCT
This sequence comes from Tupaia belangeri chinensis, assembly GCF_000334495.1. NCBI lineage: Eukaryota > Metazoa > Chordata > Mammalia > Scandentia > Tupaiidae > Tupaia > Tupaia belangeri. The sequence goes on from NW_006159731.1 coordinate 5,035,605, forward strand.
GGCCCCAAGAGGACTTCTTTAAGCATGAGCCAAATGTGTTATAAACGAGAGTGGGGCCAATGCTAATAGTCTCCCACCTCCCCCCCAACCCCTCCGTTTTGCTCACCTTGTTATGTGAATTTCAGCATCATACAGTAGAGGGATTTTGAAGTTGACCAAATTATCTGCCTCGTTTTCTTCTTGGCTTTCACTATTGAGGCGAACATTGGGAAATTACTTAGGGAAATATTATAAGAGTCATTCGTAATTATCAGTTCATGACCTTATTTTGCTTTACCTTAAGGCTTGGAAACTGACAGATGCCTGATTCTGAAGATTTTGAAGATTGAAGTCGAAGTTAATAGTAAAAGTCACCTATACACAAAATTAAAAGTTATCAACCTACGAAACTTTATATTCAGACAAAAAAAGTTTCCTCTAAAAGCAAACTCACTCCAACTTAATTCTGATTTTATATACCTTAAGATTTTAAATGTATAAAATATCTCTACTTATTTGTCCATCTAGCTTTACTATGAGTTTATTTTGGTGCATTTTTTTTTCAAATTCATGCATAGTTTTATTCATAATATGCATTTTCCATGAACCTTCTGAAGACTCCTTGTAAACTTGTCTGGATTGGAAAGCTTTGTGCAGATGTGCAGCTTGCCTACCAGATGCTCTCATGGCTCTCTGCACAGCACTTTGACTAACACACGCAGGCAAAAAGAACTCTCCATAGTGTGTGTGCATTTGGAATGAATTACATGGAAAACCCCACATTTGGTATTAAAGAAAAAATACATATTATAAAATTTTCTTGAAGTATACAGCCAGTTGTTTTATGATGTCTATCAAATGAGGACACCTAATAAAATGATGTTACGTTGGCCCATGAGCCTGAGTGCTGAGGAGGGGCTAGCTGGAATGTGAGGATGATGAAATGAAACTTGTACCTGTTGTTCTTGCTTTAAAGCAGGGTAGCCTACACCACAGGCCACAGACGTCTGAGATGAAGCAACCTGGCATGCTACTTCGGTCCCATCAACCTGCAAGAGGCCAAGAAATGACAACAATCAAACAGTAAATAAAGTGTGTGTGTGGGTGTGTTTCCATACACACAGTGAAAGAAGTACAGGAATGTTTTAGCAGTACAATTGGTTCACACTGAAATAGTTTATCTTCCCTTAAGACTTGAAGTTTTATACTTTCCAGGTGGCTAACATACTATGTTTATTGCTAACCCTAAATATAACCAGGATATCCAACAAGGCAAAGGAGAGATTAAAAATTGGATTTTTCCCCCAATGGACATCATAGTTTTCTATTTCAGAAGCATGCATATTCAGAAAGGCTTTCTTTAGTACATACATTTCCCTTAACATATTTGAAATTTGTGTTTTCTTATTGATTTTATTCATGATAGAAAGCATATGCATATCCTATGAGAGAGAGAGAATGAGAGAGGGAGAAGAGCATCGGCAGGGTCTGGTCCCATCGCAGTCCCCTTTCCACAGACCTCCAGCTTGTTGGGGTCTTGGGCATGATCAGTGTGTTCCACCTAGTGGGGTCAGAACCTGCAGCTGGCCATGTGGCTTCTAGCAATGGAGTTTGGTCAATTACTGACTCTGCCACAGAGGCTGGGCCTGAAATCTGTATTTTCAAGGGGAAAGAAGCAAATTGCAAGTTTGTGTTTATCTATATTTTAAATAATTTAAGGAATCTTTTTAGTTTTCCTCACATTTGTTTTCCCTTTGAAATGAGAAGTTGCGGGCTAGTTCTGTGGTACAGGGGTAAAGTGCCTTGTGTTAGGGCCAGAGCCCACAGGGTCAACTGCAGTTTGAATCCTGGCCCTGGCAGTTTGAAAAACATGCCAGGTGGGTGTGTGTACGGGCCTCAAACCCTGAACAGGGGGAGAAATGGAGGAATAAGGATTTTGACATGACCATATTCCACTGGGAGTTGTTCGTGCGTGCTCTCTCTCTCTCTCTCTCTCTCTCTCTCTCCCCCCCTT
>NW_006159731.1:5037628-5067499 GCF_000334495.1 Tupaia belangeri chinensis
CCTACCCCCCTTCTGGCAATAAAAATGTTGCCATTTGGCACAGAACATTAAAACATTAACATTAGGATAGGCTTAGAACTCTAAATCTATTAAATTCACATTCACTTAAACTGGTTGAAACGATTTTCAATCTTTCTATCAAATAGCTCATTTAGAAAAATCTCAGCTTCGTCTTCTCTTCTTTTTACTCTTCACTGCTTGGTGGCTGTGATGGGAATGGGGGCACTCACGGTCAAGTGCGTTCCTGGGATAGTGATCAAGTCACTATGATTAACTGGCCTTGCTGGAATGCCTCATCTTGGCAGCAGCTAGACCTGTGGTTGCAAAGCCTAGGCCGAGCTGTGGGACTGGACTGCTTCAGAGCAAGTGCGCTGCATCTGTGCAGCCTCACGGCAGCCTCATCACACAGACGGCTGAGAAGGGTCACGGAGTTTCTGACGACGGCAGCCAAGTCTCAGGGTAGAGGAAAATCTGACCCACACCGTGAAGTGGAATGAGCCTGGACACAGAGCCAGCCTGCGCTCGCTATGGTACGACTGGTTGGCCGGCACAGAGTTAGGATGTGTCAGGCTGAGGGTTCGGATGCTTCTGCAGATGACTCGGAGCCAGGGAGAAGACGGCAATTGATAAGAAAGAAACACAACGGTGCTGAGACAAGGGCATCCCCACGTACCGGCATGGAGAAGGAAGCGAAAAACAAATTTTCTGAGAACTCGACAACAATTCTAGTGTTGTAGGCACTCTCTTTTTGGTTTTTCAGTGTTACTAAAAATGTTAACCTTTTGTTTTGATTGCTGACAATAAAGGTTTTTTCTCTGGAAAAAGAAAAAAAGGGAAAAAAGGCCATTAAAGTTAAAAAAAAAAGGCAGTATTCGACAACTTCTCTCATTCTAAATGTACACTCTCCAGATTTATTTGGAATGCTCAGAGAACTGTTTAAGACTAAGCTCCCTTCATATTTAAATGAAACTGACAATAAAGAATAAACACTACTGGATTTATTCTTCGTGTTTCTAATTAAGTTACAGAGAAAGGAGCTATTCAAACATAAATAATTTTATATTTGTAATTGCTTTCTTTTGATTTGAATGGTAGACATTGAAATTTTGTGGTCAAAGACCATTACTAGGTATGAATACTTATTTTCTTGCGGAAGAAAATCTCCATAAACATCTATATCAGCAAACTACTGTGCCTTCTTTCTGCGCTATACTTTGGGCTCGAAGGTCAGACTTACTGAGTAGCTGATGGCTGTTGCACAGCTAGAACGAGGTCGGAGATGCAAAGCCCATCGTCCCCACAGTCCTTATAGAAGGGGAGCTAGGAAACAAGGGAAACGTACATGTGTTTGCTTGTGGGTTAACAAAACCGTTTCAGATGAATGTGGAGAGTATTGCTATTTTTACATAAAGATCAAAACTACAAAACTATGGAAAGCGGAATAGTATCTGAGGACTATACACTGGTTCAACAACAGCATTAAGAACTGCAAGATGCAAGACAACGATTTGTCTAGGGAGAGTCAGATGACGGTGACTATGACAGGGAGAGGAGGGGTTCAGAGAGCTTCACACGGACTGGCAATGCTTTATTTTGTAAGTGGGCGGTGAGCACAAAGTATTTGATTTGTTGGTCCCCATGTCTTCAACAAATATCTATGGAACACCTACAGTGGGCCAGGCTCTGCTCTAGAGGTGGAAAACAGTAAACAAGGAAGATGCAAACCCTTGCCTCTGCGGCACTTACACACTAAGGATCTTTATAAGTATATAATTGTATTCGTATTTTATTTAGGAAATTGAGAATTTGAAGACTATATCCTAAGTATCTATAAAACACCACTGTGGCTACTATGAAACTTTGTGAGGCAGTTAAACCTGGGAAGGGCAAGCTACACTTACACTGAAGACCTTGGCAGCCTCAGAATAGGCTTCCAGGGCAGGGCTCGTGCCAGGCTTCTCCAGACTGATATCCACACGCAGATCCAAAGGGTTGACAACATCAGAAGGCTCCTAGACACACACACACATGCACATACACGTACATACAGAGTTGGTTTATTAGGGCATGGCAGCTTTAAAACAAAAAATTTTGTTTATAATGATGAACAGGCAGTTCTCTATTATACAGAATATCCTTATTTATATCTTTTTTTTTTTTAAATTATCGGAGAGGTTTTGTACTCACCAGAAAAACAGAGAGAGACAGACAGAAAGGGAGAAGTCACCCCCCAGGGGGGATGGCCACGCCACAATCCCTTCTCTTCCATTCTCCTCTCAGAATCTTGGGCACGCATGTACACGTGCCTGGTGTGAGTTTAAACTGCTGGGTCCAGGGCTCAAACCACAGGTGGCTACATGAGAGTCCTGCGACATAGCCATTACACCGAACTGCTGATCCCCCTTGTTTATATCTTAATTCTGCTTTCAGCCTCACTGCTACTAAGAAACTTAAGGAAACTTGGGTCCAGTAAAAATTTGAAGCAGTGATTCTCGGTTAAGTTCACCAGTAAGATCAGTAAATACGAGGAATTGTACGTATTTAGGTGACATGTCTAGTGTTATTGCTCCAATGACTCCTGTGTCAATGCCTAGCTCTTGAGCTATTGGCTATGTCCAGATTTCTGTTGCCAAGACTTTGGAGTCCTTAGGTACTCTGAACCAATCATTGGAAGGGTATATTATGACCTAGAAGGGAAGGCACCCAGGGCTGGCTACAGGTAGTGGAAAAGATGGTTCTTCTTTAGTCAGAATCGGACTCTGATCTACAAAACCAGATAAAGGTGATTCCCACTTCTTCAATCAAGCTCCCCAACTTCTTCTGCATAGAAGATGATGTGTGTCTACTCCACAGTCACTAAAGACAACCCTCCTGAACTACAAGAACAGCTTCTCCACACTGCTTAGTATAGAGGGTGGAGGGCTTGCAGCACTTCAGAGGCATGGGCTGCTTCCAGCTTGTGAGGATTCTTGTCTAATAGAAAATGTAAAAAAGCCAAAGAGAAGTTGCCAAAGTCACCTAGAAATCTTCTCAAACTCTCCACAATCTCTGTCAATGGGAATGACAAACTAGATTCTAATTTGCTTTTTCCTGAGAAGCAGGATTTTCTTGATTATTCAGTTCATTCATAGGCAGGAATTCTAAATTTCAAGCCCCACTAGGGAGTCTATCAGTTAGGACAGTTTCCTCAGCGCCTGTAGGCATGGAACGTAGGATGGAGTTTAACTCAGCACTGACTTAAAACAGGACTTTTTTTGTCTTTCTTTTTCTTTCTCTCCTTTTTTTTTTCTTCTTTAGAAAGACAGCCTGATTGCCTTTATACCCTCATAATGAATTACATGTGTAATTTGATCCACTGCTTAACACAGGACTGGAGAGAATGGAAACCAGCTTTTTTCTTTTAAAAACTGGCACTTTAACAGAAACGAAAGTCCATGCTGGGCCAGGAGATAGCGTGGACATCAAGGCAGCTGGGTCCCATGTGGCTGACGGTGTATAAGTCCTGGGCCCAGCAGTCTGAGAAACATCCCAGGAAGTTGTGTGAACATGCTCAAAATCCCTAGAGGAGAGGGGGCAGCAGATGACATAATGGTTATGTAGCTGGACTCCCATGTAGTTAACTACAATTCAAGTCCCAGACCCAGGGCTTGAGACTCATCCCAGGCACATGTGTGTGCGTGCCCAAGATCCCGAGACGAGAATGGAGGAGAAGGGATTGCAGTGTGGCCATCCCCTTGGGGGTGATTTCTCACTTTCTGCCTCTCTGTCTCTGCCTGACTCTCTGGGGAGCACATGCACCCTACAGCAAAACTCTCTCAAAATCCCTAGAGGGAATGGAGGAGAAGGGATTACAGAGTAGCTACCTCCCCTACCCCTCAGGGGATAGTGATTTCTTTCTTTCTCTCTCTCTCTATCTATCTATCTTTGGCAAATGCACATGACCTATAGCAAAAATTAAAAAAAAAAAAAAAATTCCATGCCTTCATTAATAAAAATCTTTCAAACTGAAGTATAATTTTACAACTGATTACTGACTATGGTTTTTGATCCCTTACAGTTAATGTATTGAAGTTTGACTTCTATACCATCTATCTACATTAGAGACATCTGAGTTGCCCCTTAAACCTCATTTTCTTTGAACTTCCAAATCTATGTAGTTGATGGTGAGGACCTAGAATACTCATCTTATAAAAGTTTCCTTGGTGGACCAGCAGATGACCTAATGGCTACATCGCTGGACTCCCATGTAGGACTCCCACGTAGTCGATCACGGTTTGAGTCCCAGACCCGGTGGCTTAATGTCATGCCAGGCGCATGTGCATGGGTGCCCAAGATCCCAAAAGGAGAATGGAGGAGAAAGGATTGTGGTATGGCTATCCCCTCTTGGGAGTTATGGTAATTGTTTTGCACCTTAAACCCTAGTACCATATTCTAGGAAAGTACTTAAATGAGCTCTTTTTACAAATTTCTGAGTAAATCACACTTACAAATACTATGATTTCTAAGGGAAAATATTCACCTACTTTATAAAACAAATTTCTTGTTGGAAGTTTTATCCTGAAAAGCATTTTCTCTACTTGCGAGATTTTCAAAATTCATGTGAACTATGGTAACTATGATATAAAATTGGGATAAATACATTTTATCTCATAAGTCACTATATGTTACCTATGTTAACTTAAATCTAATAGCAGAAACAACTGGAGTTCACCAGTACAAAAAAAGTCAAACTAAAATTTATTGCCAACTGAAGTTCTCTGAAACACTTAAGAAAGTACCATATCTTTCATTTCTTTAACAATCTTATTTTTAGTCCTTTCAGATCCCGTCTCAAATAAAATTTAAGGTACTAACATACATTAACACTAGAATGTGACCAACAGTATTAGCATAAAGGAAATATGCTTCCCTTTCATGGAGTTAGACAAGAAAGGCATGAATTAGAATCACAAGCATTTTCTCATAGTCTTCCCTTTTAGACTTTCATCACTCGTTAGTCTTTAAGGAGAAATGAAGTAAAATAGGATGATGCTAAGTCCTCACCTGTATGTGAATAATGTGATCAGTGCACCGCTGGGTTTGAGTCACTACTGTAGTCTTTTTCATGTACCTTTCATTATTTTCTTTAAATAGCCCCCTGGAGGTTACCCTGGATGAAAATCCATCTGCATCAAGTGTGATGTTATACACAATGGCTATGATAAAAATCACAAAGAAATGTTATTACAAATGAACTCATAAGGATAAAGCATCCTTGCTAAACTATATTTTATTGGACAAAGTCTCTGATTTCAAAGAAATATGGAAATGGTCCATAATACGCAAGAGGATTATGAGCTGTGGGTAGCACTACATGACATTTGTAATTCTAGCTCTGGTATGATGTAGGTTATGGCAGATACACAGAGATGAGAGAAAGATGGCTTGGAGCAGTAGAAGGAAAATTGAACTTGCCACTGGGGAACCTGCTAGATGAGTTCAAAAAATCACTCACTCCCTCAAGCATTGTATTCATCATCCACAACATGGAGATATGCAAAGGAAAATAACAGCTATGGGCCTATAATAAAACACATTGTCTTATGTTATCTTACACAAGTTTTACAATAAACCTGGAAAGTACATAGTCTTCTCCCATTTTAAAAATAATGAACTAAAATAAAAGACAAAAAAATATTGGGGCCAGCAGTTGGCACAGTGGTTGGGGTACTAGATTCCCACATGGCTAACCATGTTCGAGTCCTGGACCTGGTGGCTTGTTTTCTCATTTTCTCTCTCTCTCTCTCTCTCTGCAAGCACACGTGCCCTACAGTAATTTTAAAATAATAATAATAATAATAATAAATAAAACTTTAAAAAATCTTTTAAAAGTAAGTGCAATAATTCTCCTAAATTCATACCAAGACATGGTCAGAAATGAAATTTGGGAAATTTTTAAATAAGAGCCTATGTTCTTTTTGTATCCAAGCAGGTGTAAGGAATAACCGAGATACTCTAGGGAATCATGTACAGTGACTGGCATATTCTAGACACTTAGATAGGGAAAGGTATGCACCATTGTAGCAATAAGGTTTTAATTAGATAGACTTGGTGTAAATATTAGTTGCACAGCTTAAAAGTGCCATGACTTGGGACAATTCACTTAACCTCTTTGAACTTCTATTTCCTCATCTATAAAATAGATTTAATAATACCAATCCAGGGAAGAGAAAATTTTTTAAAAATCTGATAAAATTTGATGTCGATAGCTATTGTTCAAATTATCGGAACTTTCAACCATAGACTACTGACAACATGGACAATATCAATTTTGTCCAAAATTGAGAGATTACATTGTGTACTATTGATAACATCAAGTACCTTATTTGAGGATATTGTCTCTTATTTTATTACTGGCAATATTTTCAAGGTTGAATATATTCCTAGAATCATTTATTCTACATGTTACTTTAAAAATATTGATTAGTGATACACAAATTTTCTTACTACAATGATTTAATGAGGTCAACAAAGATAAATAAAATATCAAAGAATCAAGTGAACTAAAAATGAGTGGTGAAATGATGCAAAGGAAAGTAACGGGGGAGAGGTGACTATAGTTAGAATAAAGTTAATGATACTAATTTTCCATTTCTTTTTAAGCAGAATGGTAAAAATAACATGAAGTTTCAGAGTCAGTATTGTAACTTTTTATGTTATTAACCTTAAACTGGAGAGTGCACTTGATGCAATAAATAATAAAAACCATATGCTTTGTAAATCTAATTTTCACAGTTGTGAAGATCAGATTCATGTCTTACATAATTGCCAAACAATGAAGTGACAAATGATCCTGACTGGCCTGTCAGAGAGGCTCTGAAGCCATCAGGGGAAAGCATTTAAAGGGAAAGATGCCCATAATTAAAAAGCCCAGAGACCCTCCAGAGCCAGTCAATGGGAAGGAAATTCTCTGGAAGTAGAATTTTTGAGTGTGTGGAAGGAGTGAAGTACAGTAAAAAAATGGAAGATACATGAGACATACTCCTGCTTCAGGGCCAGCCATTTCTGCCAACTAATATATTTTCCAAATTAATCTTTTAGACAGACTAGACACTGAATATTTTTGTAGCAGTGCTTTTTGACTTCACTTTCATGGCTATGCAGACGGTTGTGCTATAAGTCAGGTTAGTGAGAAATGTTATTCAAAGTTAGGTCAGTGTTTGGACATCCTTAAGGAAAACATCCACATATATATAAACATAGAAAAACATAGAATTGTGTGAAGATGTGACTCTAACTGCTGCTTTATGTTCTTAACTTATTTATGGTATGACTCTGGGCAAATAACCTGTCTATGTATTTTCAGTCTTTAAGTGAGTTTATTTGTTCATCACTAAATTAAGTATCTGTAGGAACTATAAGTTCTGGAGCTTATATCCCAACTCTGATGGGTAGAGGATTAGGACCCATAAAACAGCAGTAAATGGGAGGAAAAAAGAAGTAGCTTTGAATCAAGTGTAAACTGTATGGAAGTATTAAGCGTTCTGAGATCATTGGGACAGGAGAGACGAAATGAGATAGAATGGCTATAAAAGGCTTCCGAGAGAATCTGGGACCTCTATCAGGTCTTGAGAGATGACCTTGGATAGCCCAAAAGAAAGGGGGCTGCAATTCCTGCTAACACATGCATCACACTTAGTGTTTTCTTTACTTCTCCCTGTCTGATGAAACGGAGTTTACACTTTTACTCATTTCTGTGTATTGTTTAGAAAATTTAAAACATAGCCACAAATTATATATTGCTTTAACTTTTTCGTGCTTATTGATTTCTCAAGTATAAGAATAATACTCAATAGTTTTTATTTTTTAGGGATTTTTCACTATAGGGAGCATGTGCTCGCCAGAGAAACAGAGAAAGACAGAGAGACAGAAAGTGAGAAATCATCCTTCAGGGGAAATGGCCACACTGCAAACCCTTCTCCTCCATTTTCCTCTTGAGATTTTTGGGCACATACACACATACACCCAGTGTGTTTTAAGCCACTGGATCCAGGACTCAAACTATGGTCAACTGCATGGAAATCTAGTGATGTAACCATTATGCTATCTGCTGGTCCCTCTACTTGCTTGATATATATATATACACACATACATATACATATATATATATACACATATATACATACACACACACACACACATACACACACACACACACACATATATATATATATATATATTTTAACACATGTTATCTATTGGGTTGTCAGAAACTCATGATGTATTTTCTATGGGAAAATGTATCATGACTTTTTTGATGACCCAAGATCATGGCAGAGCTAACATATGGTGAACTCATTTAAAACTGGAGGTCCAGTGTCATCTGTGTGTGCCCAAAGTTTGAAGTAAGGAAACTGTGGGTAAAAGAAACCCGAAGACAACATCGATAGAGCTCATGGTTACATTACAGAGATTGCAACTTTCTGCAGAAATACGGCACCTTCTAGAAAATAAGGAAGGGATATAAACAAACCTTCCACGACAAACTAATCTTCTACAGACCAAAAGATAGGTTTGCTCATAGAGTTTTAGTCCTGAATATAAACTGTCTCTGTACAGATTATGTCAGGTCTACGCACCCACTTGATTGCTTTGCTTAATAGGTCTAAACTTTGCACTGAAGCAGAGTTGGAGGATTATCTGAGCATTCTTGTTGAACAAAGTGATTTTTTCTGGTGTGAATGACGCTTCCACAGCTACGTCAGCAATACTCTGTGACCTAAAAGACAGAGAGATGGACATTATTACTACCTGCAAGTGCTATAACCTCTGCATAGAGGACCCAGTTCCAGCGTCATTGGATTTCTTTCTCCACTCTCTGAGCACTTTGGCAGTATTTTCTATTAGAAAGCTCTACGATGGCAGGCATGGATAATGTCTTTTTCATTTGTGACTACATCCCTAGCACAATTTGCATTTAATATTTGTTATTAAATGAACACACGCATGAACACAGGATGGGAGTCTGCAGCTTCTTTGCAAGTGAAGTGAAAACCCATGGCCTTTGTTGTGTTTTGTCAACTAGAAGCAGTGCTATTCACTCCTCTCACAAAGGTAGAAGAGAGAGAAGGTGGGAAGGTGGGGCAAGTAGGGCTGATGAGTATGCTTCTGACTGCTTCCCTGCTGCTTCCGTGGTTGGCAATGATCCTCTGAAGTATGGCATAGGACCATGTGGGTGGCAACTAGCCTGATGTTAGAAAAGGGCTGAGGAGTCCATCTCAGAAAGGCTGCTACAGATTTCTGACCCTGGCTCAGACTTTTAGGTATCTGATTCAGGGCCTCATGTGCTCCCTATGACACTCTCATGAAGTAGATAGAACAAATATTATCTCCATTTTATTAATGAAAAAGGCTGAGACATAAAGATGTTTGGTGACTTACCAGCCTACTGAGAAATAATCACCCATGAGATCAGAACCCACGGTCTCCTAACTCCTTTGCCAGTGGAATTGTTACATCATTCTAATGATCCCTGTGTGTACCCTCAACTATTTGCCAAGTAGCAAGTAGTAATTAGTAATTGCACTGTTTTGAAAAGCACTAAAAGACAACACAGAAGACATTCTCTTAATTTCAGTTTCCACCCTAAGGATTCTAGTCAATTGAAAAATTATTTCAATAGTTAATCATGTATCTATTGAATCTCCTAAATAGTAGTCATAAAGCATCTCATTATAAATGCAACATGCTCTCGCACTTATAAGATCTAAAATGGCTATGTGAATGTTTTAAGGCAATCTCTTGGAGAAACTCAGCATTTATTCCAATAAGGATGTCATTGACTTAAATATTTTGTAAACTTGCCTTTAAAAGATTATTCTCAATTATTTGCCCAGAAAAACCACTCTTAATACCTAATATGAATTCGATTACAAAATAGCATTATCCTACTTCAACTGGTTACCTCAGTGCACTGATTTGATTCCACATCTTAACTTTTTTGGTAATCAAATCCACCTTCAAAGAGAAAAGTTTGGCAACCACTGAGTATATTAAAAAGGAGTATCATACTATGGTAAGTTAATAGCCTATCAAGTATGAAGCCTACCAAGGTGATGTTCTCTGAGAGTTATTATTTCTAATAAACTGTTCAAGAATCAGCCATATAACAGTATCACACCTTGTATTTACTTTGTGTGCTACTCTTAAATGAGGTTAATCAGTTTCATTCACTAAATATACTTACTAATTTCCAGCCTAAAATATTGAGTTTTACTTTCTTCACATAAAGGCTCATTGTATAATAAAAGAATGCATTTCATTATTTAAAAGCATAAGTGAGGTTTTTTGTTTTGTTTTTTTTTTTAGAGGTTTTTGCTATAGGGCGCGTGTGCTCACGAGACAGACAGAGACAGAGAAAGAGACAGAGAGACAGAAAGCAAGAAATCACCCCCCAGGGGGGATGGCCACGCTGCAATCCCTTCTCCTCCATTCTCCTCTCAGGATCTTGGGCACGCACGCACACACACGCACACGTGTCTGGTGTGAGTTTTAAGCCACTGGATCCAGGACACAAACTGCGGTTGACTACGTAGGAGTCCAGTGACATAGCCATTACACTAACTGTTGGTCCCTTAAAGCATAAATGAGGTTTTTAAACAGTGTTATTAAACTCAGAAACCACAAAACATGAATGAATAGTGTTTTTCTGTTTTGATATATTTAGACGTTTAAAGTACTGTTTTTTTCTTTATATTTTTGCCACAGGGCATGTGTGCTTGCCAGAGAGAGACAGAGAGGGGGAAAGTGAGAAATCACTCCCAAGGGGGATGGCCACACCACAATCCCTTCACCTCCTGGGATTTTGAGCATGCATGCACTTGCCCAGTGTAATTTTCAGGCTCCATTGGATCCCAAGGACTTGAACTGTGGTCAGTCATGTGGGATTCCAAGTGCCTCAACCAGCATGCCACCTGCTGGCCCTAGAGCACATTTTAAACATATTTCTTTCTGATTCAATTCCCTTGCCACCTCAGATACTTATTTTTGACCTTGAGTGATATGGCATTTGAATCTCTTTTAAAATGTTCTTTAAAGTGTATTCATTTATTTGTTTGATGAGCGAGAGAGACAGGGTTGGGCACACCCAGCGGCATCCTTATGCTGAGATTCACCCCTGCCACAACCAGCCTAGATGGTGGGCACATTTGTGCACATGCCCCGTGTGCTCAGGGAAGAGCCTAGATATGAAGCCAGAGCCTTTCTCAGGTGGATCCAGTTATGTTACCAAGGTTACACCACCTGTATCCTAAATCCCTTTTTGTTCCCCACAATGTTCAACTCCTGTGGAGGGCAAGGAGAGGTTAGTTAGGCCTAAACAATGGATTCTTCTTTATGACTAATAATGAACATATACCTTTTAGTCACATAATAGGTACACTTTACTTGAATGGTCTGAATGTTCAGTATTTTCAGTGAACTCTCCTGAGTCTTCCTTTCTGTCAGCTGAGTTAAGGCTGTTTATCGGAAGCCAATGTTCAGAAATATCCTGGATATTGTTTCCAGATTTTTGTCTTTTCTATGCACTGTTCCTTTTCCCCATAAAGAAAAGAAAAACTTGATTCTAATGTTAGGTAAATATATATTTTTCCCCACCAGGAAAAGCATATTCTTATTTTTAATACAAACTATGATACATAAGTTCCCTTTAGTCTTATATAAGGATGTGGCCTTTCTACCCTACCAGCACTGCTATTTGCTCTACTTGTTTGCAGGTCATTTGTAGGGGACAAGTTTGTGGCTGGCTCTGACCAACTCACCAGAGCTGGACCACTTGTCCGAAGGCACCAATGGACACGTCGGTGATGGAATCCCCATTTAAATCTCCATAGCCATCCAAGGATCTCCCGAAGTACTGGAGGTGACTCTTAAAGGCTCCATTGGATCCCAAGATTTTCTAAAACAGCAAGTTTGACATGGAATTATAGTACACAACAGCTGAACGTGAAAAATGGCAACCCTCACATTGTAGTATCACATTCTTTCTGTAGTCATTTTCCAGGTTGTCTTTATCTCACCACAAAATTCCACCAGTTTTTCAATCACATCTTATCTGTTCTGTCACTCTTATAGTCACATTTTCATCAAGGAAATAGCATGAAATTTTAATATAAAAACAAAGACCAGCCCAAAACAGTGAAAAGATCAGTGAACAATGGATCAACTGATACAAATTCAGGTCCTAATTCTTTTTTCTTTTCTTTTCTTTTTCTTTTTTTTCTTTTTTTTTTTTTTTTAATTTGATTAGAGATGGACAGAGAAAGAGAGAGAGAAAGTAAGAAAGCAAGCTGCCAGGTCCGGGACCTGAACCACAGTCAACCAAGTGGGAATCCAATGCCTTAACCACCATGTCACCTACTGGCCCCAACAGGTCCTGATTCTTATCCTACATCTTATTCGAAAGTTGCCTACTAAGTGAGGCCTCCTTAGTCAACTTTTCAACCACCTGATATTTCCCATTCCTAACATTTTATTTTCTATTTTTCTCTATTTAAAACATATTCTTTGTATTTATGAATATCTAAAACATTTTCTTTTTATTTATTTTTCATTTTATTCTTTTTTCATTATTTCTCTTCCCTCAGAGGTAAGGCTCACAAGGAGTCAAATTTAATCTGTCCTATTACAACAACATCCCCAGAGTCTAGAACAGGGCTTGGCACATAGTAGATGCTCACTACTTGTTGAGTAAATGAAGTTGTAAACAAGAGGGATAGATTGGATGGTCTACATGATACCCTCTAGCTTTAACATGATGATGTTCATATGTAAATACATGCTGCTCATGTATTACCTGAGAATACTTGGTGCGAATTGTGCCCTGGTGACCGTTGTAAATGTACACAGCTCCAGAGTTCTGATTTTCTAATGGCGAGCCAACAATCACATCATTAAAGCCATCCATGTTGATGTCTGAAAGTGCTGCAATTGCTGAGCCAAACCTAGCATTTTCAATGCCCTCAGGGCCCTCGAGAAATTGGTGCTGATTCAAAACACCCTGCAGAAGGGAGAAAAAAAGGATGATCAAAGCAAACTTCACAACTTATATCACTAAAATTCATAGAAAGTGATGATCAAGTCAACTTTTAAAATATTAAAAGTGAACAGGACTGGGAACAGAAGGTGGCATAATGGTTATATCACTGGACTCCCATGTAGTTGACCACAGTTCAAGTCCCAGACCTGGTGGCTTAAACTCATGCTGGTTGCATGTGTGTGCATGCCCAAAATCCCAAGAGGAGAAAGGAGGAAAAGGGATTGAGGTGTGGCCATCCCCCCATGGTGGGATTTCTTGTTTTCTGTCTCTCCATCTCTCTCTCTCTCTCCAGTGAGCACACATACCCTACAGCAAAAATCTCTCTGGGAAAAAAAAGAAAGGAAAAAAAAGTGAAGAGAGAGTCAGCAGATGGGATAGTGGCTAAGGCAGCTGGATCACACATGGCTGACTATGGGATGTGAGTCTTGGACCTTGTGACTTAAAAAACAAACCAGAGATGTGTGTATGCATGCCCACAATCTCTGAAAGGAAGGTTGGATGAAAGACGAGGGATTGCAGTGTGACCATTCCCCATGGAAGGATGTTTCTCATTTTTCCTATCTCTCTTTCTGTCTTCCCCTGAGTATACACAACCTCTGACATCATCAGAATGGATGAAATAGATATCATGTTATCTATGTAAATTGTCATTTAACAATACTTTTTTGAAAGTGCAGATTCATTTTTATAAGTCAGTACTAAACCAAATTGAACTGTCAGTTTCATATTTTTTTTTACCTTTATGATAGTAAACAAGTAGACTCTTCCTTCCTCTTTCTTTAGGTCATTCATGTACATTGGTGCGCCCACCAAGAGCACATCGGTAATGGTGTCTTTATCCACATCAACCGAACACAGCACACTACCAAAGTAGGATCCAATCTGGAGCAACAAAGCACAGTAACTTTAGCATTCCTAGGATTCGAGTACCTCTGATATCATACTGAACTTCTTTTTACTCATTATCATACTGAACTTCTTTTTACTCATTCAACCAACCAAAATTGGAGGTTTATTAAATGCAAGGTGTGAGGCTAGAGTACAAAGCGGTGCTTAATGCCTGCCACACAAAAATGGCGCAGTTTTATTCCTCAAGGTGTATCACCATCTAATATTTGGCCCCTAAACCTTAGTGTGCATAAGAAACATCAAGAAAGTGTCTTTAAAATACAGGTTTCTGAGACCTGTTGCTAGATATTCTGATGCCATGTCTAGAATGGGATCTAGAAAACAGCATTTGAAATAAGCATTCAGGTGTTTCTGATGCTAGCGGGCTAAAGACCACGCTTGACTGAGAAACCCTTAGTAAGTATGTGAAATATGTTGTAGAGAAAGGAAGGAGGAAGAGAAGTAGGAGGGACAGATAATTGTGCTTCCATGGTAAAATATATCGTAGTAGAGGCAAGACTCAAACGCTGAGAGATCAGAGTGAAGGAAAGTCGTGAAGGCTTAGAACGACAGAGTATTATTTGAATTGCATCTTAAAGAGGACAAGGTGTTTTCTAAGTGGATGGAGGTGAGGAAGCATGCATAACGTAGTGTCCATGGCATGATCCGAGACAGGTGAGTAGTTGCTAGGTGGAGGGGGATGGGGGGACTAGGTGGAGGTAAAATAAAACAAGAGAGAGTGGAAATTTGAGGATGTTTCTCATTTTTCCTATCTCTCTTTCTGTCTTCCCCTGAGTATACACAACCTCTGACATCATCAGAATGGATGAAATAGATATCATGTTATCTATGTAAATTGTCATTTAACAATACTTTTTTGAAAGTGCAGATTCATTTTTATAAGTCAGTACTAAACCAAATTGAACTGTCAGTTTCATATTTTTTTTTACCTTTATGATAGTAAACAAGTAGACTCTTCCTTCCTCTTTCTTTAGGTCATTCATGTACATTGGTGCGCCCACCAAGAGCACATCGGTAATGGTGTCTTTATCCACATCAACCGAACACAGCACACTACCAAAGTAGGATCCAATCTGGAGCAACAAAGCACAGTAACTTTAGCATTCCTAGGATTCGAGTACCTCTGATATCATACTGAACTTCTTTTTACTCATTATCATACTGAACTTCTTTTTACTCATTCAACCAACCAAAATTGGAGGTTTATTAAATGCAAGGTGTGAGGCTAGAGTACAAAGCGGTGCTTAATGCCTGCCACACAAAAATGGCGCAGTTTTATTCCTCAAGGTGTATCACCATCTAATATTTGGCCCCTAAACCTTAGTGTGCATAAGAAACATCAAGAAAGTGTCTTTAAAATACAGGTTTCTGAGACCTGTTGCTAGATATTCTGATGCCATGTCTAGAATGGGATCTAGAAAACAGCATTTGAAATAAGCATTCAGGTGTTTCTGATGCTAGCGGGCTAAAGACCACGCTTGACTGAGAAACCCTTAGTAAGTATGTGAAATATGTTGTAGAGAAAGGAAGGAGGAAGAGAAGTAGGAGGGACAGATAATTGTGCTTCCATGGTAAAATATATCGTAGTAGAGGCAAGACTCAAACGCTGAGAGATCAGAGTGAAGGAAAGTCGTGAAGGCTTAGAACGACAGAGTATTATTTGAATTGCATCTTAAAGAGGACAAGGTGTTTTCTAAGTGGATGGAGGTGAGGAAGCATGCATAACGTAGTGTCCATGGCATGATCCGAGACAGGTGAGTAGTTGCTAGGTGGAGGGGGATGGGGGGACTAGGTGGAGGTAAAATAAAACAAGAGAGAGTGGAAATTTGAACCCTCACCCCATTTGACCATGTTCAGTACATGCCTATGTGAATACTTCTTAAGGATTTAGAAATGAATAAGGAATCACTCCTCCCATACGCTGTCATTATTTTTTTTTCAAAACAGATATATTTCTCTGTAGAGTATTAAAGAAGAGAGAAAAGTATGTGACTATAGCCAGTTTGTGATAAAAAAAGATAAAGAACTCAGGTCTTTTTAATTCTAGAAAAATCCATAACATCAATGGGATTAGTCTTAATCCCAGAGAAGAGAAATCTGTGGTTCCTTTCTTTATCTCAAGGAAGGAGCTCACTTTCGATTGGTTGCCAGTGATCAGGGATGCTCATCTCCGATACGTGTGAAGCACATGAGTCAAGACCAGTTAACAAGGAAATAGAAACCAATCAGCTGCCTTTGCTTTAATGGCAGGCCATAACTGAGTGTAGTCAGCAGGTCTGACTTCCAAACTGCCCACGTCACTAGAAAGTGGCAGAGAAGAGAGCCAGCAGGACACCCTGTTAGGCCCAGATGTACTAATTCAGCCCCTACCTGACACTGCTCCCTTTGCATTTCTCCAGAGCCTTGGCTTCTAGTGTGGGCTAGACTTCAAGGCAGTGCTTACAAGTGCCTGCCACCATGACTAAGAAATGCCCAGCATTATTAATCTGGGGAGTCAAAACTATGAAGAGGAATGTAACCAAAAAGCACCGACTTTGAGAGCAGACAGGATTGGGTTTTCATAACAGTTTAATCCATGAAAGATATGTGCCCCTAGAAAGCTGGCTAAACTTAGTAACTTGTCAATGGGGGGGGGGTGGCAGCAGATCTTAATATAGTTGTGAAGATGTAAGGAATTTGCAAGTAAACTCAGATTACAGAGCCAATCGCAGAATAGGCTCATAAAGCTTCCATTTCTACCCACCCAACTCCCTACCTGCCCCAGTTGTCCGTAAAATTCCTTTCACTGGCTAAACAATGGTATTTACCTGGTCACCTCTGTGAGCCTGAATAACTGTGACATTGCCATTCTTGTTAACACTGTATAGCACTATCTGGCCTGTATAATTTGCCCGAGGAGCACCAGCAACAAAGTAGACATTTTTTCCAGTAGTAATTGCAGCCACAGAGTAACCTAAGAGAGAAGGAGTTACAGAGTGATTATCACTGAATATCTAAGCCAGGGAAGGCTTACACTTAACAGAGATGGTCAGAGGCTCTTTTTTTGTTATGGTGAGGCTTGGTTCCTAGTGCTTCTCAGTAAATCACTGAAGGCCCATCTTCCTTTTTATGAGATGAATTGCTGTCCTTTGCCCAGCAGCACTGCCCTGAGCAAGTGGGACCTCTACCTGTCCAGCTGACCCTAGCCACCTGTGCACTTGGCAGTCAACAAATATCTCTTGAATGAATGAATAAATGAATTTAAAAGGTAATACCATACAGTGAAAAGAACACAGGCCTTGGATTAATTCCAGGGTCAAATACTAGATTTGCCACTTGCTAGGTCATTTCTTTTAAGGCAAATTCTTAATCTCACTGGCTCTCAAAGAACTGTTGGAAGGATTTAAACAATTTTGCACTGTAATAGCCAGCTTAAGAAGGTACTTTCAACCAGTGTCCTTTTATTATAAAAACAAAATACCTCAGGATTCTAAAATACTACAAGTCTGCCTATTAGCATACTGGCTTTTAGAAAGGGTTGGTATTTTGGAGAAAGGAAGTCATGTTCCAGGAATTACAACTGCTTGAATAGCCAGAAGAGATTGGTATTTCATTAAGTAGTTATGTTATATATTTTTGCATAGAAATATACGTCATGACTTTCTCAATGACATAGCAGTATTTTATGTATGTTACATAGAATTATCTATAGTTTATATCTGACATACAGCGTTTCATTAAGTAGTTAGGATTAAGGCCTGATTGTCAAAGATGCAACCATATATATGTATAATACAGTAAGTATGAAAATTAGATGACAGTTCCAAGGTTTCGCTAAATTGACCCTGAGATGCAAAAAGAATCTGATTTAAAGAAAGGGAAATCAACTTTTCAGAGCCAAATGTGATGCCTTACCTAAGTATGAACTGTGATTTTTATCTTGCAGAATTTGGTCAAAGGCTTGTTTAGGAAAGATCCAGTGATTGTGAGGTGTCTGCTGGACAACCGTTCCACTCCAGCCAAATGCTCCCACTGCACCCAGCATCAGAATATCCTAAAATGATTTTAAAATGAAGATCAATAAGAGAAATCATCATTAAAGCACAAGAACGCAGGACAGGCAGAACGCTGGAAGAAATCATCTGTATTTAAGAAAAATACTAAGCATGATGAAGTAAAATATATATGAATGTAATGAATGCATGCTGAAATATCTCAGAATCATTGCTGGAGAGCAGGATTTCCCATGGGCTATATTATCGTGGGCTTTATTCAATATGAAATGCCCTATGGATAAATCTTTGGAATAAGCTATAGTACAGAATGGGTATGTAGCCATCTTTAAATTTCCACCCAAAAGTGTACATTTGCAAATTCCGAACACATTTGAGCCTTTAGAAAGGAGTTGGAAGTGAGCCTCCAGCCCTAATGTTCATTTGCAGCTGGGTCTGAGACATGCTTAAGACACAGAAAGTACTAAAGCCAAACAGAGGTGAGACAAGAATGCTGCTGCTATTCCAGGCACATGTTGAGAGACCTTCTTCTGACTTATTTTCAATGTTTTTCCCTCTCTTTTCTTGAATCCTTATCAAATGTTCCTCTGGCACCTATATCTCATTCCTTCAGTCTGAAAATAGCACAGCTACAAAAGGCACCTGCAGCTGTGACATGAAATCCACTGAAAGGCAAATAAACTTTGACCAGTGCTGGGAGGCACAGAAGGTAAATGGTGACAGACTCCCAATCTGAATATTGAAGGCTCTAAGTCACTGCAGAAGTTGGGTTTGGTTGGGATGGGA
The DNA here is from genome assembly GCF_000334495.1 of Tupaia belangeri chinensis. Classification (NCBI taxonomy): domain Eukaryota; kingdom Metazoa; phylum Chordata; class Mammalia; order Scandentia; family Tupaiidae; genus Tupaia; species Tupaia belangeri. The sequence continues at coordinate 5,056,391 of NW_006159731.1, forward strand.
TATATTATTTTTAAGTTTTCAATCTTAGACCTTAGAAAACATTAAAGATGTGGAATCAGCAGATAGCATAATGTTTAGATCACTGGACTCCCACATAGTCAACCCCAGTTCAAGTCCTGGACCTGATGACTGGAAACTCACACCTGGCATGTGTGTGTGCATGTCCAAAATCCCAAGAGGAGAATGGAGGAAAAGGGACTGTGGCATGGTCATCCCCCCAGGGGGTGATTTTTCACTTTCTGTCTCTGTCTCTCCAACAAGCGCACAAGCTCTATGGCAAAAAATCTCTCTTAAAAAAATAAAAATTGAAGATGTAATTTGGATATAAAACAGAAGCCATTGGGGCCAGCAGGTGGCATACTGGGTAAGATGCTGGACTACCACAGGGTCAACAGCAGTTTGAGTCCCAGACCAGGCAGCTTGAAAATTACACTGGATACATGTGGATACATGCCCAAAATCCAGGAGGAGAATGGAGGAGAAGGTACTGCAGTGTGGCAATCCCTCTGGGGGGTGATTTTTCACTTTCCCTCTCACTGTCTCTGTCTCTCTTGCAAGCTCATATGCCCTATGGCAAAAACCAACACAAGCCATTATGAATTAACAAACGGCTAAATGATATGTTCCATATTGAGGATAAGAGATCATGAAGTTATAAGAACGACTGTATCAGAGACTCTGAAACTAGGGTGTATGAATGGGCCTCAATGCATGTTAAAAAAAAATGTCAGGGAACTATGTGCAAAATTTTCCATGCATGGATTAATTTACATGTTTTTCTGAAAGCAGGATTCATAATTTTTATAAGCATCTCTAAGGATTGGTGATCCAGAAAAGGTTAGCATCTTTTACTTTAGAGAGAAAATGAGCTATTCTTAGTCCTTTGATCTCTGAGTTTACATTGCTCCCTAAATATTTCCCAGGGCCTCACATCCCCTTGCCTTTCACTACCCTATTCACCACGTTCAGAGTAGAATTAGAATCAGAGGGCCAGGAAGCTGGTGTCTCTGAGGAAGGAGAATGGACTTGACTGAGCTGACAGTGTTGTACTCCAATCCCATTTCACAATTTTTCCAATTCTGTACTTCTTTAATTATTCTTTTTCTTGGCTCATGGAAAGAGATACCATGCAACTCAGAATTCAACGACGACAGTAATGACAAAGTCTGTGTTTTTAACGAATGTTTCTAGTACTTAATTGATCTAAAGGGAGTCTCTGCGGGGATAATGCCTCAGATTAATCTAGTGTTGCGCCCTGGAACACTCGAAGGCTTTCCCACATACTCCCCTTTTTTTTCCCCTGATACAAAATACCTGTTATAGGAAGCGAAGGCATTATTAACCTTCAGCTTTATAGATGTCAGAGCAGCAGCACAAAGAAACTCAATGACTGTAGCTAGGAGTCAAACTGTGGTCATTACAAGGCTAATTTTCCTACTTTATTTGTAAGGCTACACTTTCTAGAAGTGTTACGCCAAATGATAGCATGACTGGAGGCTCGAAGCTCCAGTCTGGCATACACACATTTTGAGGGGAGTAGTCTGCGCTGAATCCAACTTGTGACATTTCCATCTGGAAGTTGTCTCCTCCTTGCACAGTACCTGGGAAACAGCAGTTTCAAAAATAACATCACTGTCAGCAATTTTAAATCAAGTTTTTAAACACTGGGACACACATGTACACACATATCATGTTCTGGTGTTCACCAAAAAATGTACAGCTAGCAGATTGCAGAAAGGAGAATTCATTAAGAAGGTGCTCAGGCAGATTATAGGAATCCATAATTTCACAATTTTTCCAAGGTAGTGCTCAAATTTGGCATTAATCTTAATAAATCATCAGTGTATTTACTGTAATTCTTACGAAGTTCCTAATATTAAAGAACACTCAACAAATGATATGAGGTAAGGGAAGACTGAAGTCATTTGAAAAATTGATCATTACTATCCAAGGAGCTAAGAGAATTTTTAGATTTTTAACATTGGCACTATCGAATGCACAAATGTCTCAGATGCAGTTGGAGAAGCTAGGCAAATAGTGTGTAGTGAAGTCTGTGTTGAGGGATATTTGGGTTAGACATGAAAAACCAGAATTCAAGATTAAGTAGGAATTTTACCTATTGGTCTTAGAGTGATAAGACTCAGTACTCATTTTCCATATACTATGGTCAAAATGGTTACACTTCACTAATCTACACACAAAAAAAGCTAAAGTCCTGGACTGACTTTTTAAAATTGAGAAGACAGGGGCCAGCAAGTGGCAAGATGGTTAAGATGCTGGACTCCCACATGGCTGACTGCAATTCAAGTCCTGGACCTGGCAGCTTGCTCTTCCACTTTCTCACTTTCTCTCTCTAGTGAGCAGGTATGCCCTGCAGCATATTAAAAATAAAATAACAATATATAAAATTTTTTAAATTGAGAAGACAAGCTATCTCATGTCATAGTTTTACATAGAAGATGTAATAATTTACATAGGCTGGGACCAGCAGGTGGTATAATGGTTATGTCAATGGACTCACACATGGTCAACTAGAGTTCAAGTCCTGGACCCGGTGGCTTGAAACTCATGCAAGGAATGTGTGCTTGTATGCCCAGAGTCCTAAGAAGAGAATGGAGAAGGAATTGTGGTGTGGTCATCCCCCCTGGGGGATGATTTCTCGCTTCCTGTATCTGTCTCTCTGGTGAGCACAGATGCCCTGTAGCAAAAATCTCTTAAAAAATTTTTACAAAGGCTAAGTAGAGATAAGTTACAAAAATAATAGAACAGTGCTCCTTAAATCTCTGTAATAGCAAGTAATGCACAAAACTATTCCTAGTAAGTTTTTAGACCACATTTTATTAATAATTGTTCTTATTCATGCAAAATAAATTAATTATCATAGATTGTCTGATAGTTTTGTATTATCACAAAGAACATTAGATTTCAATGACAATTTAAACAATCTACTAGCACCATGGGGTGTTTAAGAGGTAATAACATTTTGGGGATAGAACTTTCCAGAGGATAATCAAGAGATCAAGATTTGACTATAAGAATGAATACTTCATTTATGCGATTCCCTTAACTCCAACTTCTAAGGCAGAATTTTATACTTAGGGGCTTAATAAAATACTATTTTGTTTGTTATTACAGATAGTTATTTGAATTAATCATCAGGAACCAGGATTTGGGTCATGCAAGACTGTTTACCATCTGTAAAGTGTGTTCTCATCTTTCATACAGTGAATTCCTGAACATATGCTGTTTCCCCACTGATTAGACCTTTCAAGCCTACATAAGCAAACTATTCTGGGTCTAATAAATAAAATGCTTCTTCCAAAATTGAACTATTAAAAATCTTCACTGTAGTTTTTTAATTTTAAAAATATACAGGCTGGTGGTAAACAAATTCAAGAATTTCAGATATCATATAATAGTACAAAGGTAAGATTATTTATGATTATAATTGGTATCATTAAATTGCACTCTTTAAAAGTTATAATAATTTGTGGACCAGCAGTTAGCATAATGGTTATGTCACTGGACTTCCATGTAGTTGACCATGGTTTGAGTCCTGGACTGGTAGCTTAAACTCACACCGGGCACATGTGCGTGTGTGCCAAAGATCCCGAAAGGAGAATGGAGGAGAAGGGATTACAGGGTGGCCGTCCTCGCTGGGGGGTGATTTCTCGCTTTCTGTTTCTCTCTCTCTTTCTGTCTTCCTGGCAAGTGTACATGCCCTATAGCAAAAATCTCTCAAAAAAAAAAGTTATAATAATTTGTAATCTTATCAAGAGTGTATATGAGCATCTTTGTTCCTCCATAATCTCTCCAAAAGTAAACACCGATCTGTGCTATTTTTTAGGCAAAGGATGATATTGGTTTAACATATTTTTCAAATGATTACTGAAATTAGACATTTTTTTCTTATGTTTACAGAACACTTATATTTTATAAACTACTTTTTCATATTTCTCCTGATTTATAGGACTTCTCATATAAAGTATACAAATTTACATTAATAGAGACAGTGTGTGCTAATAAAATTAAAATTCTTGGAAAAAGGGTTTTGAAAGAAAATTCCTGAAAAGAGTTCTTTTACCTTCAATGCTGAAAATTTGTTCTCCTAGCGTCCCAGCCTTTTCTAATAGAGCTGCTTCATCAGACACATTGAAAAAGTATCTTTCTGTTGGAATACTGGCAATTGCTTTGATCTCCTTTATTAAATTTTTAGTATCAAGGGCATTTCTGTTTAAGTAACCAAGAACCTTGAAAATAGAGGAAGAGGAAGAAAAGGTCATGACAGCTGTATTCCAAGCCCTGATTAGCATCTTTCAGGCTATTTCTGAACTCTATAGATCCTCTGGGGAAGGAGGTCAGTCAACCTTTCCATAGCTCTTCACTTAGTAGGCAGTATTGAAAATTAGCAGAAAACAGAATAAAATCTTCCCTTCATATTAAACTATGAACAGTTGATGGTAAAGTGCAGCCTTAAGAAGTAATACTGGGACCAGCAGATGGCATAATGGTTACGTCACTGGACTCCCATGCAGTCGACTTCAGTTTGAGTCCTGGACACAGTGCCTTAAAATTCACTCTGGGCGTGTGTGCGTGCATGTCCAAGATCCTGAGAGGAGAATGGAGGAGAAGGGATTGTGGCATGGCCATCTCCCCTTGGGGGAGATTACTTGCTTTCTGTCTCTCTGGTGAGCACACATGCCCTATAGCAAAAATCTCTCTTAAAAAAAAAATTAATACTGTAGGGATAAGCAGATGGCACAGTGGTTGAGGTGCTGGACTACCACATGGACAACTGGGTTTGAGTCCCAGACCTGATGGCTTGAAACTCACTCTGGTGCATGTACACGTGTGCCCCAAATCCCAGCAGGACAATGGACGAGAAGGGATTGTGGCATGGCCATCACCCTTGGGGGAATTTCTCACTTTCTCTCTCAGTGAGCACACTTGCCTTTATGGCAAAAACCTTAAAAAAAAAAAATCATAAAATGAAGAAAGGTATTCTATAAAGGAACATTTACCCATATAGTGCAAGACAATGAAAAAGAAAACCACTTACTGCAATGCCAAACCTCAGGATATTGTCATTGTTGCACTGATCAATCACAGCTTTCAGTCTTGAGCCGTCGTGTGATTCACCATCGGTGACAACTACCATTACTTTGGTAGCACTTGGTCGTCCACCAGAAGCTGGTGAATAAGCGAAATCTCTGTGGCAGATAAAATTTAAGACTCACTACCAAAAGACAATACCTTGGCCTCTGAGTTTAAATAGAAATATGAAATTAGCTTCTTTCAGCACAAACTATTGTGACTTAGAATTTCTCTACATATCATTTCTGGTGACATAAATATGTCCTCTTTGTTGTTTGTAAGGAAATATATACATAAAAATAAATCTTGCTTTACATTAAAAATAAAATTTCATGGGTTCCATGGCATTTATCCCAGGATTTATTAAAATGATCTTTTTGTAACAAATTAAATATATTAACATTGATCAACAAAAATATTCTTGTCATAAATTGTATTCATTGGACCTAATCAACCCCCAAAGGGATGTAGTCACACCACACTCCTTTCTTCTCCATTTTTCTATCCATTCCATCAGGATTTTGGGCATGCATGCACATGCACCTGGCATGTTTTTAGCCATGAGGGTCAAGATTAAAACTGTGGTTGGTCATGTGGGATCTGGCCCCCTTAACTGTTGAACTATGGTATCAGCCCAATATTTAATTAATTTATTTATTTTTAAGTTATAGATACACATGATCGAAACACCTGAAATAATTTGGAAAGGTATAAAACAAAAATTTTACAACAAGCCTCTGCTCTAAAAGTAACCATGGTTTACAGTCTCTTTATAGAAAATGTTTTATTTATATGTGCTATAGGTACAAGACTTCAAAAAGTTTATGAAAAATAATGTAATTAAGATATGAATTTATTTTGGTGCAAAAATGAAGTCTATAAATAATTTTTTATAGTATGCATTTTTCATGAACTTTTTGAAGCCTATGCATTTATAAATAGTACACTCCTTATATTTTCACATAAATGAGGGCATATACTATATAGCTGTTTTTCACTTTGATAGAGATCTTTTTATATCAGTGCATATATAGTCCCTATTCTTTTTATGTCTTAATTTTTTTGAGAGAGATTTTTGCTATAGGGAGCATGCACGCAACCAGAGAGAGAGAGACAGAGACAGAAAGCGAGAAATCACCCCCCCAGGGGGATGGCCACACTACAATCCCTTCCTTCTCCTCTTGGGATTCTGGGCGAGCATGCGCAGTGTGAGTTCAAGCACCTAGGTCTGGGATTTGAATCGCAGTCCATCACTTGAGAGTCCAGCGATGTAACTGCTATGCCATCTGCTGGTTCCCCCATTCTTTTTAAAATAGCATAATAATATTTCATTGTTTAGAAGAACTGTAGTTTATTTACTAGTCCCTTATTATTGGGTCTTTAGCCCACTTTAAATTTTACAAGTAAGGAATGTCCATGTACATATCTTGGTATCCTTTGGCAAGATATCCTGGAAAAATCTTAGCAAACTACTGGAATGAAGGATACACACATTTCAACTTTCAGTAATGTCAGATTGCCCTTTAAAAATTTCTACCAATTTATATCATTACCAGTGTACAAGAAGGCAAGTTTCTCCACCTCCTTTCCTGGCCATGAGGATCAGTTAGGTTTTTAATTTTTAGACCATTCTAGCAAGTGAAAAATAATACAAAATTGTTGTTTTAATATTAAAATTTTATTATAAAGGAATGATGAGCATTCTTATTTACAGCCATTTGTATTTCTCTACAAACTCTTGATTTTTCTTTATCTATTCTATAGTTTTGTTCATTTTTTGTTGCATTATTCATCATTTTATTAATGATTAGTAAGAATCTCTGTTAACAAAGAATATTATTCCCTACCAGATATATTGCAAATATTTTCCTCACTTCATTAATCCTCTTACAACTTAACTTTAGGATTTTTTGTTTTAATTATGCAAGTTTTCTCATATTCCTTTAATAGTCTTATTTTCTCAGATTTAAATATTAGGTCTAGCTGAAATCTATTTTGATATAAGGAATGAGGCAGGGATTCAGTTTCATTTCATTTTTAGATATTCTTCCAGTGATTCAGCGACTTATTTTCTGTCTCTTGGACTTTCCAGTTGCACATTCTTTTGGGTAATGTCACCCATTCTTTGGCTCAATTACCACCTGTGTGATGGTGGTAGTTCAATATCTATATCTGTTTTTTATTCATCTCTTCAATCTTCAATTTATGTATTCAATACTTGCTGAATATTTTTACTTGAATGTGTAAGGAGCACTTCAATATGTGTAAAGTGAGCATATCATTTATTAAACTCCTTTTTATTTTCAGTATTATAGAAGATAGAAATGTATAAAAAATGGCCCATATTTTTTCAGCCAGACACATTTGAATTACAAAACTATCCCTTATTTTTCAGCCAGACACATTTGAATTACAAAACTCACATCAAATCCTTTTCGAGTAATATGCTCTTTTTTTTAAAAAATAGGATTTTGCTATAGAGTGTGTGGACTCACCAGAGAGACAGACAGAGATGGTGAGAAGGAAAGTGAGAATCACTCCCCATGGGGATGGGTACACTGCAATCTCTCCTCTTCCATTTTCCTTCTAAGATTTTGGGCACCCACACACATGTACCCAGCGTGATTTTCAAGCTGTAAGGTCCAGGACTTGAACCATGATTGGCCATGTGGGAGTCCAGCTCTTTAACCACCATGTGACCTGCTGGTCCCATAACATACTCTTTATGACATACTAAATGTGGGGCCTTCAAAATGCTCATGAAAAATGCATATTATACTTTGTAAAGCTCAAACAGTTTTTGGGGCCAGACACTATGCTTCATTTGTTTTTAATTATCTTCAATGCTCAGAACACTGAATTACAATCATTGCCATTCAATGAAGTTAGACTCATAAAAAAACATTGTATTATTTACTGAAAAAAGCATAAGAACTCTAACGTTTTAAAGAAAGAGACAAAAAATAAAAAAAGAAAGAAAGGAAGGAAGAGAAAGAAAATAGAAGTAAATTACCTTCTAGGAAGGGTGGGCTATAGGGTGATTCTCCTAGCAGTGGGAAGGCTAAATCCTGTTAGCTTGGGGACTCAGTGTACATAGGGGAGAAAATAAAAGTTTTGGAAAGATGACAGAAGCAGACAAATCCCATTTCAACAGACAGTGGTCATTATTCTGGAGAAAAAGACTGCCGATCCCCTAGACTCCTTCTAGAAAAAAATGTCATACCTATATTATCTGCTGAAAATGAGGGCCCTCATCAGCTTTTTTCTTTTTTTTTTTTTGTCCCAATCATTATTTATTTATTTTAGAGAGATTTTTGTATTAGGGCACGTTGCTTACTGGAGAGACAGACAGACAGAGTAGGAAATCACCCCCAGGGGAGATGGCCACACTGCAAATCCTTTTTCATACATTCTCCTTTTGAGATTTTGGGCACATACATACAATGCACGACTTGAGTTTCAAGTTACCAGGTCCAAGACTCAAACTGCAGTCAACTACATGGAGTACACCAACATAACCATCACACCATCTGCTAGTCCCTTAAGCTTATTTTTAAAAAATAATTATTTATTCAATTGCATTTATTGTTACTCTGGGGAAGAGAGAGAGAAAGTGAGAAAGCAAACTGTCAGGTCAGGGACTTGAACCATGGCTGGCATGTGGGATCCAGTTCCTTAACCACTATACCACTTGCTGGCTCCCCTTCAGCAGCTTCTAACTCTAGGGAAGCCATTTTCTATTTCAACTTATTTTTTTCCCTTAGTACAGTTCACTGGACTAGCAAAGGCATTTCACCTATGCACAGCTGACCTGTTGACTGACTAGCAGCTTATAAAGATGGCCTTTTGAGAAAGGCCATCTCAACAGGGACAGTAAAGATTAAATAGCTCAGTGACCCAGGATAAATAGGGAAAAAAAAAATATTCAAAGTCTCCTTCTTAATATTTCTGTCGATTATTTAGTCTCCTTTGGAATAAAGACAAACATACGATCAAACCTAAAGCCAAAATATATTAATTTCTGCAAATTAGAATTATATTGATGTGTTATCTTGTTTCTTATGTTTTCTTTCACTTTGATAACCTTTTTTTTTTAAGAAGTTTTTGCTATAGGGCACATGCACTCGCCAGAAAGAGAGAGACAGAGAGAAAGAAAGTGAGAAATCCCCCCCGCCCCAAGAGGGATGGCCATGGCACAATCCCCTCTCCTCCATTCTCATCTTGGGATCTTGGGCATGCATGCACACATGCTGGCATGAGTTCAAGCCACTGGGTCTAGGATTTGAACTGCAGTCAACTACATGGGAGCCCAGCGACATAGCTATTATGCCAACTGCTGGTCCCCACTTTGATAATCTTTTTTTTTGTTTTTTTATTGAGAGATTTTCACTGTAGGGCGCGTGCGCTCGCCAGACAGACAGAGAGAGACATAGAGACAGAAAGCGAGAAATCACCCCCCAGGGGGGATGGAATTGCCCCAGGAGGGATGGCCATGGCACAATCCCCTCTCCTCCATTCTCATCTTGGGATCTTGGGCATGCATGCACACATGCTGGCATGAGTTCAAGCCACTGGGTCTGGGATTTGAACTGCGGTCAACTACATGGGAGTCCAGCGACATAGCTATTATGCCAACTGCTGGTCCCCACTTTGATAATCTTAAAGACATTCTTCCAAATCATGTATTAATATATTCAATTTCATATTCTACTCTGAAAAAATATGCCAAATATTTAATTAAATCCAAAACTAATCTAAGTGAATTTTAAAACTGTACTCATTTGAAGACAATAAAAGGATAATAAATGCACTTCCTTATGACCCAATCTGTATTAATAATGTCTAGTCAAAAATAAATCTTAAAGACACTCTTCCAAATCATGTATTAATATATTCAATTTCATATTCTACTCTGAAAAAATATGCCAAATATTTAATTAAATCCAAAACTAATCTAAGTGAATTTTAAAACTGTACTCATTTGAAGACAATAAAAGGATAATAAATGCACTTCCTTATGACCCAATCTGTATTAATAATGTCTAGTCAAAAATAAACAGAAAAGTTAATTTTTGCATTTATTTCATATAATCTTCTATATTCAAGTTATATCAAGTGTTATTTTAAAAATGATATTTGTATTTGTAATTGTCACTTGTTACCCATTTCTTTTTAAAATTTTTTATTTCTTAATTTCGATTTCAATTATACATTCAATCACATGTTACTTAGCTTACAAAGTGAATATTCCAACATGTGTACATTTCTCACCAGTCCAGTTGACAATACTATAAAGTTATCTTCAATGGATAACAATCCATTTCTCTGTCTCATAAATGCCTTGCCTCTCTATTTTTCCCCTTAAAACTCCTTCCTCAAACTCAACTCCCATACCTTTATCTCATGATAATTATATTAATATTTATGGTGCACAAATTTCCATAAAGAATAATTTACACGGAAGGGTTAAAATGAGGGGAAAAAAGATTAAGCAAGCCAATCATATCTTCTTTTATGAGAATCTGCTTTTGAGTCACATATGGAAAGTTACCACTTGAAAAAAACAACTGAAAAATATATGTAGAAAGAAAAGGGACAGATACAATAGGAAAAGCAGAAACAGATAGGTGATCATAGGATATGGTGACCATCCAGTTGTATGATCTAGGGAACAGTAGAAAGAATGAAGAGAATCATCAAGTTTTTGTCTGAACGCCTGGGAGAACAGGCAGGGTCGTGAACAGTGACAGGGAAAAGAGTAAGGCCTGCTAAGGACATGCTGAATTTGGTAACTGAGCCAACACTCCCAATAAAGATACTCCGCATAATCTGGAAGCCTGTGTGAATTGAGGAGAGAGTTCAGGGCTGACAACCTAGCTATGGGGTAACTCACGAGGAGGTGCTACTGGTGCCATGAGAATGGATACAATTCCTAGGAGAAAGGCTAGAAAGGAGAGTGCTCTGTTTAGTGTGTGTGTGTGTGTGTGTGTGTGTGTGTGTAAATATATATATATT
>NW_006159731.1:5067865-5073726 GCF_000334495.1 Tupaia belangeri chinensis
CCCCCCCCAGAGGAGAGGATGGCCATGCCACACTTCTCCTTCTTTCTATTCTCAGGATTTTAGGCATGCACGCACCTATGCCCAGAGTGAGTTTGGTACTCAAACTGTGGGCAACTACATGGGAGTCTAGTAACCTAACCATTACACTATCTGCTGGACCCACACTTAGCATCTTAAAAAAGGTATCTGGTTCAAACAGAGTGAAGATGGTCAGTGGTGCTGAGAAAAATAGGGAAACTGAGATAAAAACGAGGAGAGTTCTGTTTACTTGTGAAGTTCCCACTTCCCGCACTTTGTAGTAAGTATAATAAACTCATTCAATTCGATTCTGACTCACATGGCCCTTAATTTGCATGAAATGCTCATTAGCCACATTTGTCCGGAGCTGTGATAAATGACAGATTGCTGCATTTCCTACTGTTTTAACCTAACGTCTTTTTAGTTTATTTCATGTAAAATTATATATAAATTGTATAATATCTTATAAGAATGCAGGGTCAAAGATTTTTTAACATTATTTCCCTACTGCCTTTGCAAAGTATTCAAGTCCCAAAGTGCGGAGGCTTCACTTCTTTATGAGTTCTAATTTAAGTGGGAGTATTGGGTACATCATTATTTTTTTTGGCTTTTTCTTCTTTCTCACTTATCAGTACTTTTAAGCAATCAAAATATTGACCTATTAGCATCAAAACTTACCTTGCAAATTGAATTGCTTTGAATGTGTTTGTGAGGTCTCCACCACGCTGGGCTGTCTTGGATGTTGCTAAAATCATTTCATCTTTGGTTTTAAAAGTGTTCAAATCAAATATAACTCTTGGATCATTGGCATATTGAATCAATCCCACCTTCAAAAAAGCAGTAGTTTATTAGTGGGCTGTCATTAAGGTCTAAATAATTTATATTTAAGCAGTATAATAAAAATCAAAAGTGCACTTATACATTGGCTGATAGTTTGGGGGCATCTCTTCCAACTTTGGTCTTGACAGTTCTTTTTCTTTCAGTGGAATGTCTTCTCTGTTAGAGGTCATCAGTATATAACAATAACAGTATTGCCAAGCAAGTGACACGTTACAGTTTATGATGAGGCTCTCAAGAGTAATATTTGTACATTTTTAAGGACTTCATTATGAATATAAATAAATATTAGAATGAGGTTTATAACAACAGGAAGATTAAAAATGTTATAAATACAAGGGGTTTTCAAAAATTCATGAAAAATCCACATTATGAAAAAACTTCATAGATTTTAAAAAATGTTTGCACTAAAATAAACTTGTACTTTAATTTTATTTTTCCCAAGAAGACTTTGAAGTACCCTCATAAACTTTCTAATTACTGACAGATATAAGTTTGTAAACAACTACATATAGCAACATGTAAAAACTCTTGTACATGAAGGATAATGTCACATCAGTTAAAGACAATTTTACAATAAAGAATGAGAGTTGAATACAAGGAAAAAAATGTGCTTCTTCTCAGTGTAGTCAATTTGGATATATTTATTGTGCTAGATTTCCTCTACTGTAGGCTTTAGCACCTCTGGAGGAAAATCATTACATGTGCACATGGGGCAGAAAACATGTCATTAGAATCTTATTTGAGGGACCAGCACATGGCATAGCGGTTACATTGCTGGAATCCCACATGGCCAATTGTAGTTTGAGTTCCAGACCCAGTGGCTTGAAAATCATGCCAGGCACATGTGCCTGAGTGCCCAAGATCCTGGGAGGTGAATGGAGAAAAGATTGCAGCATGGTCAGCCCCCTCAGGGGGTGATTTCTTACTTTACTTCTCACTCATCTCTCTCTTTCTCTCTCTCTCTCTCTCTCTCCCCCCCTGGTGAGCACATGAGCCCTAAGGCAAAAACCTCTTAAGAAAAAAAAAATCTTATTTGAGAGAGAGTTGGTGACACAATGACATCTACACAAGATATTCAGGGACATACCCTAACCCTTTAGATCAAGGTCAAACCCTTTTTTTTTTAATGTCCATCTTTTCAGGTCTGGAAATCCTCCTTTAAGCATAGGAGACAGGGGTTCCAGAACAGGCAAGGGCAATAAGGGATCAGAGGTCAGAGACTCTCTGAAATGTAAGAGGCTATCTGAGGTCACTTTCAGGCCTGGACCCCTGAGTGCAATCTATTTTTTTTGCTAGGGTGGCAGCTAGCAGGGACTGTGAAGATGGTGAGAAATATGAAACCCCCTAGACCCCTTTCTGTAGGCTGTGGGACTTGAGAGGGAGGAAAACACTAAAAAATAACTTAGAGAATTTCAAGGTCTAATATGAGAGGAAATTGGTAGTAACCCTCATGACATAGCCTCAGAACTTCTAGATGAGAAAAAGAGAGATATAAAGAAATGTGGTATATTAGGACTTACAAAAAGGTCAACTGTAGGTTGTAAGGAAAGAGATTCACTTCTTGAGAAGAATAAGATTCATTGTGGTAGGAAGACAGAAATAAGGAAGGCCATGAATTTTATATAAGATACTATTAAATAAGTCATATTCTGGGGTAGAAGAGAAAGGCAACTCCTCCTCAGATTCACAGAAAATAAGCACATACATGTGAAATATCCTCTTATGTGAAGCCTTAACAGTGGAGTTCTCCAGAAACCAATATGATGCTTTGTCTTATTTACCAGAATTTTCTGGTCAAAGCCTATAGTGACACCTTCAGAGTTTCAGCAAACATTAATGTCCTTTTATATTAAAAAGTGATATAAATGGGGGGGTACAGAACACTATTTTATAGTACTATATAGGAAGCAGAAAAGCAAACATCAATAAAGATGACTACAAAGCATTTAGAGAGAAATACTCCAACAATTGTTATTAGGTCGACGTTGGCCCCTGGAACATTAGATGCAATCCAAGAACACACAAAAGCAGATCTGTGAACAGGCCCCTGTTGTTATCAGTTCAATGTGCTACTAAAACAGAATGACCCATAAAATGACAGATCTGATCAGAATTTAAATACAACAAGAACACTCAAAAACCAGGAACTGAACTTTTGAAATAAATGACCTTCAGTCTTCTTACAGAAGCATTAACTTTTGCTTCTGAGTTTTGGCAGCCTGCCTCATGAAGATGTAAAAACAAATGAAAAACTGGAAACATGGGAAGCCATATTGAATTATTGAAAAGGATTGTCTTTGGTAAAGAAAGGATAGGCTGGACTAGAACATGACAAAAGAGTGTAAAACAATAAAAAGTATGATTATGCTTAGTGACTTACATTAAAAAAAAAATCAAAGAAAATTATTTCACCAGCCAAGAATAAACCAAAGAAATTGCTAGTCCAAATGGACATTAAAAAAATACATATCAAATATTAAAATGCATTCATTAATAAACTCACAGGTTAGAGGGACAGAAGTTGGCAACCAAAAGAAGATCAAAATACTATATCCCATGCTTTTGATGCCTGCATCAGAAAATAGAACTCTAAGGTCAAAAGAGTAGCACTGAAATGGCCAACGTAGTACAAGTTTCCATTAATTTTCAAGGTTATCATTACATGCATTTACTACGAGGCTTTAGCAAAGTCAGAAAATTAAGACTTCATATCTAACAGTATTTTCTCAGGAGGAAAGTCAAGAGTTAGTTAGCTTACATATTACTGATGTCCATACCTGTGTTTTCGTGGGGCCTATATCCAAGCCTTGTACAAATTTTTCCAAAAAATTCTTGACAGCCTCCCATGGATAAATACTGTTTGATTCATCACATACAACCACAACGTCTACGAGGGAAGGGCAGGCTACATAGGACAAGAAAAAGAGGAGATTTCCAGAAGTAAGTCAGACTTCGCACCCCTATGAAAACAAGATCTAAGGAGGGGTCGGGTGACACTTATTGATATACTTGTTCCTCGTCTAAGTGTCCAGCATTGCTTAGCCCTTCTGTGAACTTCTGCGACCTTCTGTGTTAGAGAGAAACAGCCCAACAATTGTTCATAACTTACTCTGAACTGCAGGTGAAAAGCTGGCCAAGAGCTGAAAGTCAGGACTAACATCGGAGCAGACGCCGGTGGTGTAATACTGATTTCCACACTGCTGTGCCCACAGGGGGCCACATGTCTTCAAAGAAAGGAGAAAACAATAAATGGAAACATGGAACACGTCAAGCCTCTACTTCTTTTGTGAAACTCAGAAATCTTTCTTTTTCAAGATATTAGGAATTATTAACCCTTGAAACTGACAAGTCAAAAAAGCCTTTGAATGAGAGTCCGCCCACGAGGCAAGCAGTCATGGTGGAGAAGGTGGCAGATGTTCTGTGCCCAGCAGGCCTCCCAGGAGGACGAGACCTGGGACCGTTGGGGCAGGTGGTGAAGGAGGAAGGAGCCCATCAGGTCACCCACAAGCTAGGGAAAAGGGATGCTTTCCTTCCAGAGAATACCCAGAAGGAAATGAGTGCAAAGCTGACTTCTTGTTTCCCAGTTACCTTGCAGGTGCTTCATCTGTAAAACGAGGATAATTAGACCTCCTGTCTTTTAATAGCGCCATGAAGACCCAAGTGGGTCTATACACCTGTCACTTAGAATAGCACTAGGGAAACAGTAAGTGCTATAGTTGTTAGACAGCGTCATTAACATTGTTATTACTGAACAGAGCTTCCTCCTGCCCCTTCTGTTCACACCAACCAGCAGAAACCACAAGCCCAAGTGCTCTGAAGGACGGAGGAAACTGTCCAAGAGAGCTCGGGACATCGCGGTAAATGAAGAGCTATGGCTTGACTTCTGTACAGGCTCACGCTGTGGTTCCTGTCCACCTACTGATGTAAAATACGGTCTGGGTGGCCAGATTCCCCAGTTTTTCACAGAGACAAATTTGACATGAAAATCCACTCTATATGTTAAACAGACACAAATGAGGTTCATGCACTGCTAGTTGTTTTGCTTTTGTCTTTAATTTTTGCTACAGAGCATGTACGCTGACCAGAGATGGAGAGAGAAGGAAAGTGAAAAAGCAACCCCTGCAGGAGATGGTCACACCACAATTCCTTCTTCATTCTCCTCTAGGGATTTGGGCCCATACCCACATGTACCCGGTGTGTTTTTCAAGCCAGCAGGTCCAGGATTGGAACCTTACATTCGGCCATGTGGTATCCAGCTACCTTAACCTCCACACCATCTGCTGGCACCCCCTATGGCCAGGTTATAACTTTTCTGTAAAGTATTTCTTTACTCTGTGGACTTGAGGGTGCTTATTTCCATTTTCCAATTTGCTTCAGGCACCCATGTGACTGGCACTTGTCTCCCTGTCCACATTACACAAACTCCAATCATAACTTCTTCATTAATGCAGTTCCAATCATCTTTGCAGCAGCCTTTGAGTGCCAAGAACTCATGATTAAATCACATGGGAAAGTTTAGAATTAAAATGCTTAATTGTTGGATGAAAAGGGAGAACAATGGGAAAGAGAAATCTGGTCAAGCTCCTAAAAAAAATCTACAAAGTTTCACATTATGTAAAACTATGAATCAATGATTAAACCTTAATGAAAAGTGTGGACATGCAAAAAACAATAGGAGAAATGGAATCTATTTGACCCACTTTAACTGTTCAAAGGGGAAGCTGCCGTAGTCATATTTCATGCTCAGTGAACAAGGCATAGTTTCCCCCTATAAAACTGACTCATTTTGCCAATTAGTTAGGAAAAATTATTACTGGTGCCTTTGGTTACTTTGCCAAATAACAGCTACCAATTATTGATTCTTGTATCCCCATTCCTAAGGTGTTTCATTCATCTAGAAAAGTAACTCACGAAGTATTAAAGATCGTTTTTTTTGTTTGTTTCAAAAGCAGTGGAAAACAGCAGTAAGTTGAAATTAGAATATGCCAATTGTTAATGCCAAA